>NC_043744.1:5979711-6037968 GCF_004337985.1 Pyricularia pennisetigena
CCTATCTGTTTGTCACCGGCCGTTCTATGGTTAAGAGCAAGACCAGCCCAAGAAATTGCCCACGTTCCATCCTAGCTACGCCCCACATCACAAAGCTTCTATTTCCTATTCAAGTAAACCATCATATTGGGCAATTTTTGCTAACCAGGTTTGCCCAATCGGCGATTATAATTTATGGGTTTATATACAAAGTTGCCCAAAGCAAACCGAATCCCCCAACCATGGTGGCCAAACTTATATTTCATATGTGTATATAGCTTTCAAAACACTGCCTTGCACGTGCTAGAGTGTCTAGACCAAGCTGTTACACAACATGATTATCGGCCAACACCTTCAAGGGTCTCGTCTATTTCACTGACAATTCAAACAGCTGTTGTGCCGGCAGTTTGGTAATCTCTGTCATAAACATGCGCACCAATGGTACCAAGTTTGGTCTCGGCCCTCCGTTGTACCTTGGACGTCTTGTGGCAATTCATAATGGCTCGTCACAACTCCCGTTCCCTATTGCTCCTGTGGATACACCACTGGCTGCGTCTGATACCCGCGCTCATAATTGCGTGCTCCAGAACTTCGTGGATCGTGGGCGTACGCCGCCTGACCATATCCAGAAACACTGGACCAGCCCTGGTGGTGCGCTGGGTTTCCAGGCGATGCAGACCTCTGCTGTGAACCCCCCGCAAGATTCCAAGCCGCCAGACCATCGCCCCTGCTCACGTTTACAGCCTCTTTGTTTGCAAAAGCCGCAGCCATGCTCTCAATCGCCCTCAGCCCGCTCTCCCTCGCCCGCCTCTCTGCGTCCGTCCCATGCACGGCTTTCAGATACTTCATAAAGTCCAGGTAAGCCTGCGTCACCTTGTTGAGATAAGCGACCGTCAGATGAACCCTGCGGTCCTCGTTGTCGACGTTGAGGTCGAACTTGGCCCCTTCGGGTTGGGCTTCGTACTCGGCCAGCGCCAGCGCCGTCTGACACGCGTTTCTGATTTGCCTGCCGTTCCAGCGTGCCTCTGGTTCGCTTCGCCAGTGAGCTCCCGCCGTTTGAAGGATCTCGTCCTCGTCGATCTTGATCTTGCGGTTCCGAGCGGCGTAACGATTTTTGATCAAACGGAGGTTGAGCTTGAAAACTTTGATGGTCGAGATTTCGGTCAATTGCGGGTAGTATAGACTCATGTGGATTCGTGAGGCAAAGGCTTCGTCGAAATCTCCGATGCGATTTGTTGTGAGAAAGAGGATTCCGGCATAATATTCGAGCACTCGCAGAAACACTAAAGTCTTGTTAATACCCAGCGACTCAACTTGACTGACGCTGTCGGACTAACCTGCGACAAGGCCATTTCTGTGAAAGTCGGTACGTCTTCGCTCGGCCAAAAAAACGTCTGCCTCATCGAGTAGGAGGACACAATCCCATTTGTTGGCGAGTGAAAAGTTGGTTTGCAGGCCCCTTTCGACCTCAGAAGCAGTGGAGCCAAGGTCACCTGTGGAGAAATGTGCGTGTCAGGGAGTTGTGGACTTGGATGACGGGAGAGTGATAGACCTTACCACACGTCATTTGGAAAAGCGGCTTTTTGAATCTGTCCGCAACACCCTCTGTAGACGAGTTAGTATCTGAGTCTGATAGCTCAGCCAAAGGTCTCGTCCACCTACCTGCCGTCGTGGTCTTTCCTACACCAGGAGCGCCGTGAAGCAGGATGATCAAGCCCTTTCCTGCATGGTTGTATTAGCATTAGCAGCTTGGCTCAATAAAGCGCGTCTCCAGTACAAAGTCACATCGACAGAAGCTCACCCTTGCCTCTGACAATGTCAGTCTGCTCGTCCTTCCCCTGAGCCTTGTGCTTGTTTCGAAAGTGCTGAGATACAAGAGAAAGAACCATGTTCTTGTGACCATCAGGAAGCACAAGCTGGCCAAAGGCGCCATGGTCTTCTTCGTCGTCGTCACTAGATGTGGGATAGGCCTTGCCGCCCTCGACAGAACTGACAACATCGCTCAGATATTCCAGATCGAGCCAGGCTGTAAACTGATTAGCGGTTACATTCTTGGTGCATACATTTGCGATGACTCACCCCATGTGCGATCTCTGAGAACAAATCCTGGAACCTCATATGACATTATGAGAAGCTCGTCGTCAGTGAGACTATCTTTGTTTGCGGCCATGTCCTTGAACCACCTGGGGAACACGGCTACTGAGGGAAGGGCGACTTGGTTCCCTTCAACCCCTGGCATTAGGCGCTGTATGAAATCACGATAGCGTGAGTAATCGATAAAGCTGTCATTGAAAACGGTTTCTCTGACACAGCATTCCGCACGACATTCGCGATCATCGCGCGGTTCCGGCTGGCCTGCTAGTCGAGTAATTTTCGGAGTCCAATGTTTGTTCTTCTCCACTGCAAAGGCCTCCTGGAAATCGATCATCACCTGGCTTTCTATCTCTTCCATCGTTCTAACGGTGAGTCCGGCGTAGTATTTGTGTTTGATACCGGCGACATCGACGAAAAGTCGACCTCTTTGGATCAACCTCTCTCGTAGCTTTTCCAAATGATTCTCGGCGGCTTGCTCACTCTGCTCGGACATAGTAGATCTGGTCTCCACATCTTTTTGGTGATGAAGCCGAAGGGGATATACGGCCAAAGAGGTAACAGGCTTCTCGCCATTGAAGCTGTCGATGGTGATTTGGTTTATCACTGGTCCGAGCTGATAACCATCAAAGTCGATATGTACGCAGCCAATGGTGATGAAGTTATCTGCCATCTTCTCCTCGTCACTTTCGCCGTCGTTTGGTTTCTGAAAATAAGCAGCCCAAGGGCCTTCGGCGCGATGAGGTGCAAGGTCCACGCGAAAGACCTGGAAAATTTGCTTGGTTTCTGCAGAAATGACAAAGTCGCCCGGCTTGTAGAGGTGCCATAGATCAGAAAAGAAGACTTTACTGCAGCTTGAACTGTTAAGATACGTCTGTCTCTTGACAATATAATCGTCCATGAACTCGATGAGACATTCAAGGTGTGCGGCTGCCTTCTTGGACCTGCTGTATCCCAGGGGGTCAATCTCTGCTGCTGGGTCGGTCTCTTTCTTCTCGTCCGACGAAACATCTGCCGGCTTGACATTATTGTTTGAGATAGGCTGTCCATTATCTGGATGTCCGGGCCACATATTAGTCAGTACAGGAAAGAGTGAGTAATCAGCGTATAATAGAGCTGACCTCCATGGGTAGTTTGTTGGCCTGCTGTCTCAGGTTCCTTTGTAAGGCCGGTTGTCGTCGCGGCCACCGTGGAAGCCTCTGTAGCATGGCTCAAGTTGGAATGCCATTCTCTTATGTCGGTAGCATAGGCTGTAAGAAGTCGGAATGGGCGGAGAAGGACGACCGGGCCGTCATCATCTTCTGGGTTCAGTTTCTCGCCACATATGACTGACAGTGTTTTGATGATTTGTTTCGAATGGATCCTGATTCTTTCGGGCAAGCTAGAGCCCGAGTGCGCTTCCGGCTCCTTCTTCATTGTATGTTTCCGGCGTCTGCTGGTCGACAGGAACCCTTTATCAAAATAACTGGGTAATGTGATCTGAGGCTCGCCAATCAGGACATCGATAGCAAATGCATTCTCAAGTGGTTGATCCCACATGGCATCGAAGCCGGGCCACGTGGATTGAAAGACTGTGAGCAATGCGTGTTGTTCGGACTCTCGCGGCTTTGAAGTCTTTGCGTGTTTCCCTTTCATGGCCAGTTCATTTTTCTTCTTCTTGTTCCTCTCGTATCTTTCCTTTTGTGCCATCAAGCGCTCAATCTCCCATTCAAAGTCTCCCCTGAGCCTAGCCCGAAAGTAGTCAAAGTCCTTCGTCCTGGTCGTGTCGTCGCTGTCCCATTGATCGCTGTCAGATGTATCCCATTGCGTGGGCGGCCCAAGTTTGCGAGAGTGTTGTTTCCGTAGAGAAGTCATGGGTAATACGCGGCGTGTGGTGGTTGAGATCCTGGAGGGTCCGAAGCCGCGATCTGCATAAGCTAGATCCCAATAGATGTCTTCTTCCCGACCTGTCTTGGGTTTGAGGGATGCGTCAAAGTCGTTAGTTCCATCATCTTGGATGAAAACCAGATAAGGCATTTCTCCACGCGTTCGATCCGTCTTCTGAAGCTCGGCAGCACGAGTCTCCCTCTTCCCGACCCACTTTGTAGCTTTGCGGCGTCGTCGGCTTCTTTTACTGTCATCTTTTACAAGCTCAGAATCCTGCGTCGCATCCGTCTCTGGATCATCATTGATTTCATGCCCCATCTGATCAGCCACGCGGTCGCCGAGCTTGAAGAGCTGCTCTCGAAGCATATGGATCTCTTCCATCAATGCTGCCGAGCCTGTCTGCTTCGCGACGGGTTCTTGGGCATCTTGAACGCTAGCACGTTGAAAGTTGTCCCTAGTCTGGGCTTCGCCTTGCTGAGAAGTCTTTTCTCGGACTGTGTCTGGTCTCTCGGGCGCCAGGGACGGTTCGCCAACCACAACATCAGAACCGGGCACAGCTGCCATGGTGAGGACTTTTGCTTTGGAACAAGAGGCGAGCTGGTGAGGGATGCTTGTATCAGAATTTAGTATCCAAGATCAAGGACGATGCGGGGGAACAGCGACAAGATAAGCATTGGTCAGACCAGCGGGCCGGCGAGTTGAGCTGCACATTTCTCCCTGAAAACTGCTCGTATCCGCTGCACCCTAATATTATGGACAGGGTCTTCAAGCGCCTACCGAGCAACTGCGGGATTCAGACAGCAAACAGTCGCAGTCATTGGTCAAAAGGTTGGGGATTTCTGCACCCCCCATGCAACAGCCGCTGACTGCATGAGACTAGACCAATATTTTGGCCATTTAGGCAAGAAAGGTTATCCTGTTTCCGAAACCGCACTGAATCTGACTGTTTGTGCCGGCAAGTCTGTTGTCAATCCTTTTCGCCAAGTAATTCTGAATCACATCCCTACTGTCACCATCCTACCTTGAAAGGCATTTGGAACATTTGGCAGCTTTTCCTCGCCATTTCATAAAGGTCTACCTGTCCATCATCATCACTTATCCATGCTCGACTTTTTACGCCAGACATATGGAGGCCAACAGGGATCCCAGGGACTTTGTTCCCACATCCAACGTCCAGCCCCCAGCTGTCGACTTTATCGACAACCACATCGACGAGTACCACCCCGCATTCAGCAACCCACCGTCACGTTACGATCCAAGACTCAAGCAGTATGTCATATGCCAGACGTCCAACTTTTTGGAACCTCAAGTTTCCCCAGACGTTGAGGCACAGGTCGGCACGGCTGCGCCACTACCGTCCGAGTATGACTTTACCCCAAGACCACTTCCACAGCCAACAGCAGCCCTCGACTTTTGGGAGGACCTATTCCCCACAGCCATGGATCGATTTCAAATGATGCATCCAGTTGAGCCGGATGCGGTTGCAAAGTATCGGATCCGGGACCGCAAGAGTTGGACAGAGGTGTTTGATCAGCTCGAAGCGGCAAAAGTACAGTACTATCAAACAAAGGGCTTCAAGGGAGGCTTTAGGAAGATTTACAGAAAATCCGGCGACAACGTTCAGCCGCTTATTGGAGTGGCCAAGGCTTTGCCTGATATCGACATGGTGACACCCGTCTTGGGGGTTGTGCAGGTTCTTTTAGAGGCAAGCAATCCCCGCCTTGATTTTTGACCTTTGTGTATCTCTTCTGCTACATACTAGCATATTCTCGTTCCTTTAATACCAAGATAACATATTTCCAGGCCGCCAAGCAAGCCGCCCAGGTTCGCCAGGCCATGTCTGGCGCATTCGACGGTATCGAACCCATGTTCTCACAAATCGAGCTTTTCCTCAAGATATATCCCGGAGACGAGAACATCAAACGGGCATCTGTCGAGCTTATAGCAGTGACGTTCCACGCGGTCGAGTGTGTGATTGGCTTTTTTGTCAAGTCTACCTGTACGCGCTCTGCATCCTCTTCGCCTTGTAAAGTTTTCTGACAGGGTAGCATCACACGCAGTCAAGAGGTTTGTCTCGGCTACTTTGAATCTCGAGGAATATCAACAAAAGATCACCCAGAGCTTGGAGGCAGTCAAGACCCACAGCGAGGCCTTAACTACAGAGGCCAACAATTCCGACAAGTACATGTCAAGCAACATTGTGAAGAGAGTCGTACAGGGTCAGTTTGCAGACTAGAGTACACACAGCCAATGGCTGCCAGACTGCTAAAGGCTGCTGACCTGGCCCTTTGAACACTCACGTAGCAACCCACCAATCTGAGAAGCGGATACTCCAGACCGTCCACAGTGAACGGACAATGATCTTGACTCTGTTTCAGGAGCTACATGACAACTTGGGTATGTCCTCTAAGCGCCGTACTATTGCATACTCGACGCTCACATCGTCTCTGGACTAGCGCGCAAGCAAACCGCTGAGAATGCCGCCATGTTCAACATGGTACAGCATCATCTTTCTCAATTCATCACGTCAATGGCCCCACCCACTTCGACGCCGCCTCCACCGATACGTTGGCCAGCAGTTTCAACGAGCGGGGCGTTGGTCACATCTGAGCAGCTGCTTGGCTTGATGAACATACCAAACTGGTCAGCCATCGATCTGCACGCGATAGAAGAGAGACGAAACGATCTGATACCCAAAGAGCAGCAAGCCAAGGCCGAACACATCATCAACACTACCGAGTTCAGACGCTGGCTTACCTCGGCGGCCTCATCACAGCTGCTGGTTCATGGAAACTTTGACCCGAGGCCCATGTCCGGAACGACTCATTTCTGCGCAACCTTGATCAGGCACATTGCGGAGCATCCCCGGCACATATCGCTCAACTTCTTCTGTGGTCAGCATCTGGAGCCGGACTCGCACGCCGGCGGCCGTGCCATGATCCAGACATTTATATGCCAGCTCTTGAGCCAGTACAACTTTGATCCTCAATATAAAGTCGACCAAAACTTGGAGTTGATCAAGGCCGGCGACGTCAAAGAACTATTCAAACTGTTTGATTTCCTGTTCCGCGGGATTGATCCAAGCCTATGTGTGTTCTGCATCATTGACAGCGTCGTCTTCTACGAGCGGGACGAGTTCCTGCGGGACCTGGGAGACGTGATCCCCATGTTAGTAAAGCTGTCTGCAGAGCGGCTACATGACGCCAGCATGCCCGTTTTCAAAGTTTTGATTGCCAGCCCGATAAAAACGGAGGTGGTCCGCCGGCTGTTTGTCGATGAGCAGATCTTGTCAATGGCAACCATGGCTGAGCACATTGAAGATCCCAGTCAGATGAGGGTGGAGAGGAGGCTAAAGGAGGAAAGCAGTTTCAGTTCCAGTGTATAAACGCCTCCGGCAGTGAACTAGGGTTAAATGGGTATAACTAAAACATAGGGACAATGTAGACTACTTGAAGCAAACATTGGCCAAACCTTGAGCTATAGAATTTCGCGAGCATTTTTCATTTCCTTCGAATGAATGCATAAAATTTCAAGATTTGTTATGATCACCTGGGAAGTTCGGCGTCATCTTTACAATGTTTACATTGCACTTTCGTTGCTGTAGGGCCAAACACAGCGCTAGTACTAGTAATAAGGCGTGAATCAACAGGTGACCCCAGAGTATTAGGAGCGCCCTTTTACAGGCAGCTTTCTTCCAGCGCATCTGAATGCTAATCGAATGTGCCTGGGACATCATCGCCCCCTTCCCTGAGCCCCAGAGCCTGGTCTACAACTACTGCTAACAAACCACACGTGACGTTTCTGCTCACCGTATCGTGAACTCACTATTTAGGCTTATCTTAAAGCGTGGTAGTGCGGGGTTCGTCTGCGGGGACCGCCTAAAATGCAACCAAAGGCGATACAACTCATAGCCCCCCATTGAACTATAAATCCTTTCCATCTCTTGCCAAGCTATTTGGCAGCAAAGGATCTGTCCTCCATCCTTTACCAAGCGGACCGGCGAGCAGGTCGGTGAGCCAATACCATGGCGCGCTTCAACTTCAACTCGCTCCCGGGGTTTCTCAAATCGGCCCCTCCGGCATCTATCAGGATTATTCTCCTACTCATATCTATCAACGTCCTGGTCTGGATCGCTGCCGGTATCATTCTCCACTTCAACCCGTCCTTGATCGCCCCGGCGGCGCTCTCATACGCGCTGGGGCTCCGCCACGCCCTCGATGCCGACCACATCTCGGCCATCGACCTCATGACCCGTCGCCTCATCGCCTCGGGTCAGCGGCCCGTCACCGTCGGCACCTTCTTCTCGCTCGGCCACTCCACCATCGTTGTGATCACGTGCATCGTCGTCGCCGCCACCAGCGGCGCCCTGCGCGATCGCTTCGACGACTTTACCCGCGTGGGTAACATCATCGGCACCAGCGTCAGCGCCGCGTTCCTGCTGATCCTGAGCGCGGGCAACGGGTGGGTGCTCTACCGCCTCGTCTGTCGCCTGCGCGAGGTTTTGGCCGAGCAAGGCCGGCCGAGGGTTCTGGACCAGGACGACGACCCAGATGTGGATGCTGGAGCGGCAGCTGGTTTGGGCTTGGACGGAACGGGGTTTTTGTCTAGGGTTTTCCGGAGGCTGTTTAACGTGATCGATCGGCCGTGGAAGATGTTCCCGCTTGGCGTCCTGTTTGGCCTTGGCTTCGACACGAGCTCCGAAATCGCGATTCTCGGCATCACGAGCCTGCAAGGTGCCGCCGGCACCAGTCTGTGGCTGATTCTGATCTTTCCCATACTCTTCACAGGCAAGTGGTCGTCTCTCAACCCCTGTGAGTGATTTTGTGTTGACAATTACCAGCTGGCATGTGCTTGGTCGACACCTCGGACGGCGCCCTAATGATGGGCCTCTACTCCTCCAAAGCCTTTGCCCGGGACCAGGTCGCCATCCTGTACTACTCCATCGTGCTCACCGGAATCACCGTCTTCATATCCGCGTTCATCGGCGTGATCCAGGTCTTGTCTCTGGTCCAGAATGTGGCCGATCCCCAAGGCGGCTTCTGGGACGGCGTGGGAGCAATTAGCGACAACTTTGACATTATAGGAGGAAGTATATGCGGGCTTTTTCTCGTCATCGGTATTGGCTCCGTTGTTGTGTACAGGCCGTGGCGGAGGCGGATGGATAGAAGGACGGAAGCACCGCTTGTGGGGGACACGGATGGCGAGGGGAGGTATGCAAGTCCTAACCGCTCGGACGCGAATGAAAATGTGTGATCAAGACAAAGGATATAGTACCCGACGTCCTTTTAAACCCTCGCAGTCAGGCTTAAAAGCCGTTGCGGATGGCTAAAAGTAGACAAGGCATAGGTTGGAGACAGGGCAAGGTTCAGCTGCCAAGATGGCCTGACTGTTTCCTTGCAATACACAAGGTATCTCAACCCCATGCAGCGGTGTGGAAATAATTTTTGACGCGCCTGCAGGTTCGGCAGAAAGTGTTTTTTTTTTTTTTTCTCACAGGTGGATGAACAGCGCAGGCTTGGTCCTGTTGCGCCGGAGCACTCGGCCATTAAGCGACGGGTACTTTTATTACAGACCGAATACCTAGGCTCCAGCAGGGTAGGAGTCCAGCGCCATGAGGTCGTCACGATCTCGCAGGCGTAGGAGTGCGACTCCAGCTTGGAAACTAGTGATACGTCCTGGCTGGCCACGTGACTTTGAAACAACTGGTCCAAGTGGAGCTCTTCACCCCCGGTGTAGATGCACGTGACTTCAATCATCAGCCTTTAGTTGCCCATCAATCATCCTCCATCAGGTCCCGACATGCGATCTGCTGTTGTACATGCAGTTCGAACATGCCACTCCCGCTGCGGCTGCGACACATTCCGATACCATGCTCGACCACCCAACACACGCCGCTGCAGATGGCCTGCTGGCTGCAATCGCGGACTCAGCAGGCCATGAATGACAGGCAACTCAAGATTCTCCTAGCCTTGCCAATCGGCAAGAAAAATAACGCCGAGTTGCAAAAGAGAGGCTGGATCAAGAAATTGCTTGCGGTCAATGTCCCAAACACCTCGAGCCCGTCACATATCGAGCACCTACTAAAACATGTTGGACCGCCACCGACTGTCATTTCCTTCATGCCGCAGCCTGCGTTTGATGTGCCGGGGTTGGCTAGGGATGCCGATGGCGGTCAGAAAGCGCAGCAGCTTGCTGCTACATTTTCCAAGCTGATGTTTTCTCATGATGTCGCACACAGTGCTCGTTCGCTTGGCATTATGCTCCCGGACTTTTTCACGTGGGATCAGCTGCGGAAAGTGATCGAATCCCTGCTAGACAGCTGCGACAAGTGGAGGCAGGCCAACATGGATACTCGAGAGCCAGAATCGCTGTCCATGCCACCTAGCGGACCAGAGGAGCTCGCTCGATTTCTCCAAACCTTACAAGACTTCACAAAGAGCACGCGGGGGTTCTTGGACGGGGCCGAAGACGCATCACCCAGCGTGCCTTTGGTGACGGACCTAGCGGCAAAACATAGGTTACAGCCCAAGGACTGGAATCCTGCCTTTTTCGGGCCTGCGACGCTGATGCTCTGGCCCGTAATGGACCTGAAAGATAATGTGCAGTTACCTCTAGGGGCCAAGTTCGCCTCTGATCGTGGTCTACACGATCTCTTGGCAGAAGCCACCATCAGGACAATCAAAAAATGTTTCCGTCGCGATGCCTTTGTCAAGCCCAGTGAAACGGGCGTTTGGGTGGATGACGATACGTGGTTTGCAGCGCGTCGGATCGCCACCGTACGGCCCATCCTGGGGGCCAACAAGGTCACTTCATTTGGTGTCGGCCTGCAGGTTGGGCCTCTGCCCAAAGAGGTCAACAATGCGGACCACGAAATGATAAGCCTGGCCGAAATTGGGGACGTGCCGTATACCCCAGCCTCGCTCGCAAGTCATTGGGTGGAAGAGCTTGCTGGCCTGCTGAGCGAGAAGGCCACAACTGTGCCCAAGGGTTCCGCACCAGAGGTAAAAGTCAAGGAGGCAACCCTGAACACGATGGATAATTCCTCGGTCCCAAGAGCCCCCGCTTGGACAGTAGACCATCTTGAGGATTCTGCATTGGGTTGGAGAGCCCAGTCACATTTCGACAGTGGCTTGAAGCCAACGTCGCCTTTGAGATACAAAGGTAGCACGTTGACAGCCGATAGCCCGCTCACTGAATTGGGCCAAGTTTTTGACAGCGAGTCGAGTAAAATCCCCAAGCTTGAAAAACTTAGGCGTCGCGACAGAACCGTGTCTCAGACAGACGATATGGTGAGAGTTCTGAAGATATTATCTGCACTCGCACAAGGGCGGCCATGGCTCGGCGTTGACAAGAACATGGAGGCATGGCACACTCGCCCAATCGACATGACCACCATCTCAAATCTCAAGCTCGACACTCTGGATCATAGAGCAGTCATCCCTAGCAACAGTTCCTTTCCAAAGATGGAGCCCGTTCCCGAGAAGGAACGCGTCGCCGAGTCCGAACTGATCTGGCCGGACCTGGCCGTGCCCGAGGTCGACTCGATAGACCAGCAGCGCCCCCACGATTCGGACTTGGAAGCCGCTTATAAACACTACTGCGCCTGGCTGCTGCGCGTGCTGCGTGAAAGCTCTTGCGGACGGCAGCTGGACGCAAGGCTTACGGATCATAGCGCTCGATACGTGGAGGGCGAGATGATGGCCAACCCCTCCGCCACGATCGCCATCGTCAAGGGGTCAGGCGCCAGCATCGCCAAGAACATCCTGTATGGGCTCAACTACATGCAGTGTGCAGCCGTTTACCGGCGAGTCCTCACGCCGGACCGGCACTGGCGAGTCGGACATGAAGCCCCGCTGTCTCGCCAGGAGGCCCGGCTCGTATTTCCCGAGAATCGCTGGCTCATCCCCCCTGAGAAGCAAGATCTGAAGATCCAGAGGGGCCTCGGGTCTAGCTTCGTCGGCGGCCTTTCGTTGCCGGAAACGTTGGACGAGACTTTGAGTAGGTTGGAGAGATTCCCCGGCAGTAAAAAATTCAGCATAAATGGGATGAAGGAGATCGAGGCTCGGTATGGCAAGGAGGTGGTCCGGGCGGCGGGGATTAAGAAGGCGCCTGCGACATGGCAGCCACTGGGTGATGTCTTGGGGCGAATTTAAGCCCTTGTAAAATGTTGTATATATTGTAGCCATGTTGTCTGTAAGATTATCGGTTGAGCTTCTCCAGACTGGGCGCTCCACTGTTCTCTGCAGAGGTTGTGGTCGGCTTCAGGTCGTTGCGGGATAACAATAATAGAGCAGGCTCGACAGCCTGAGGGACCTCTTGTATCAGGATAGAGGGCATGTAAACAAGCGTGGGACGAGCATGGCTGGCTAGGAACAGAAAGAGTATGTTGCAAGTGAAAATCATATACATTTTATAATTCAATAGTTTACACCGACCCACCACAAAGCAAACCACCAAAGCGCCCATGTGCACCGGACAAAGAGACCTCAAGTATCCAAAGTGCCAAGAGAATCAACGACAAAAACCAGAAGGAATTACAAATGTACAATCGAATTAAAAAGAAAAAAAAATGAGACAAATACTTCAGGTACAAAAGATCTGACGGAATCGCGCTCATCCAAGCATGTACGTCAGGTCTGGCAAGTTCCGCACCACGCGACGGACTTCATCTTCGTAAGCGTCGTCGGCTGGATCTTGCATTCCCTCAAAGGAAACCATCTTCCTTGGTTTCGAGTCGGCAGGTAACGGCGAGTGCGAGCGAGGGGTGGAATCTTTAATCCCGGTGGTGGGGACAGGTTGAAGACTGCCAACTGTACTCGCAGGCGCCGGAGGATCAGGAGCGCCAAAGAAGGACAGATCCCACGGGTCGCTAACCGCAGTAGACGCTTGGTCACTCGGTTGCGATGCAGCCGGTGTTGATGCTGTCTTGGGTGGTTTTGCTGGCTGAATCGCGTCGGAGGAAACGGGGGTTGCACTCTTGACTGCTGGCGCCTTCACGTCCGCGTTTGCCTTGTCACGTGGGTCCAAGTTCTTGATCATGGAGAATGCAGGATCGATTGTATTCCCGTTGGCTCCAGGGGATGTAACCATCTCTCCCCAGTCGTCGTCCTCCTCTTTATTACCCGGGGCCAAACTCGGAGGATCCAATGGCTTTGATGTCGCAAACATAGACACAGGCCGCGGACCCCCGTTCGGTGCGGGTGGTTTTGCCGCGTCCATCATCGAAGTGCTCCAAGAGAACCCGTTCGATGGTGCGGCACTAGGTGTCGAGCTCCATCCAAAACTCGCCATGGCAGGAGCAGGGGTTTGGTCAACTTTTCTGGGTGCCGGCGGTGCACTCTGTCGTTTCTTCTTAAAGACCTCGTCTAGGTTCACGGGCTCGTCAGGGACCGACGAATCCCAGCCAAAGGCGGCACCTTTTGCCTTGTTCGCTCCCCCGCTGTAGCCCCTGAGATGAGATCGACCACCCGTGAAAGCATCTTCCTCCATCCACCGCCGCACAATTTTGAACGTGTCGTTCCGCACTTCCGACGTGCGCCAAGTTACTCTTCGGTAATAGTCGTCACCGCCGGCATCATGCAGTCGCTTGGTCCCTTGCCGAGAGACACGATACCATACCCGCCGTTCAGAAATTGACGAAAATGTGTCTGTGATGATTCGATCCGAGACGTCGGCATCTTCTGGATCTGCAAAAGTGGAATCCCTAAGGTCCAGCTTCTCAAAGAGCTCATCAACGGCTTTGAGATCAGCCGTAAACTGTACATCACCATACTTGTCCGTCAACTCTTGCTGGTACTGTACCGAGCCGAACTTGTCTATAAGCTCTTGAAAGTTGGTACGGGTGGGCGGCGGTGGGCGCGGGACCGACGTCGCGGGAAGCTCGGGTTGCGTGCTAATGTTGGCAGCTTCAACAAGCGTCTGGAAGCTAGCCCTAGTCGCAGGTAGTGGACGTGGTATCGAAGTTGCGACCGTGGTGGCCGTAGTCGTCGAGCTGACCCGAGCCACCTCGACAAGTTCCTTAAAGTTCTTGCGCGTCGACGGTATAGGCCGCGGTATCGATGTTGCCGGAGACGATTTTCCGGCGCTGTCAAACATCTTGGCTAGGTCCGACACTTTGGCCGACACCTTTCTCTGCATTGGGCTGTGTGGCAAGGGCTTGAGTCTAGAGTCTTCGTCTATAGATGTGATGGGCGAGTCTTGTGGCCTGGTGTCCTGTCTGCTATCATCGGAACATGAAGTTGATGCGCGAGACCGTGTGGTTTTGCCATTTTGATCTGATGCTTCCTCTTGCGAATCTTGCGCTCGGCGGTCCGTCTCTTCTGTCGTCGTATCCTTGATTTCAACAACGCTGTGTTCCTTATCCCTCCCCCACTGCGGGCTTCCCACCTCGAGTTCTTTGAATTCATCAGGATCAGGGGACGCCTCGGGGATGGTATCCTGCGGGTTGAACTTTGCACTAAACCCAGGTGATACGGCGGCCTTGGGCGGGCTGGGAGGCAATTCCAGACTCGTATCTGACGCCCAAGGGTCCAACTGCGTCCCCGGAAGCCTCAACACAGAGTTCGAGCTAGATCTCGACAGCGTCTTCGCCGCAAGCCCCGGAGACGCTATCGGCCACGCCCTGCCGCTGACGCTATTGTCCCTCGACCGTGGCCGCGACCCCGCCAGGCTCTGTACACTATTCTCGCGCGACCGGGACCGCGGGTTGTCTGTCGCACCATTCCCCCAGACATTCAGCGAGCCCGAGGCCCAGTTGGAATCATCATCGCCACCCCAAGGCGAAGTGAATTCCAACCCTGGTAAGCTGTCGGTGGTCGTGGACGTGAGGAATGCGCGAGGTGGCGGCTCTGGGCCCCGGTCGTTCTCGGGGGCGGGCGTCGTCCAGGGAGAGGCGGCCCAAGGGTCCTCCATCGCGTCGGCGTGTTGGAGGATGTTTAGGCTATCGCATCATCGATCGGCGGTCGTATCGTTCGGGTGGACGTTGCGTTCGCTGCTATTGGTGCTGGTGCGGTTATGGAGCGAGGCGGATACAGGTGTCTGCGTACACAAGTCCCCAAGAGACTCCCGATAAAGCCTCCTGGCTCAATCAGTAGATTCCTCTGGAAAAGAGTATCGAGACGCGTTCACCGCGATTGTCAATCAATAGATTGTGCCGTTGCTCAACGTTTCGTTAGCTCGTTCCGCGGTATGTTCCAGAAGGGACAGCGGTCGCACGGTGCCAAGACTAAGGTTGTGAACACGCACAGTGAAACGATTCAACGGTCAGGGGTCGAGTGGGACGCCTAGATCTACAGGATATTACGCTCATGACAGGCCAAACCTGGATGTAAGCCGATTCTTTCGGCTAACGCCCCTATAAATGGAGTCTGCGTACCAACACAACTTTACAAAGTTGTAAACAACTTGATTCATTGCAAACCTTGCTGGAAAAAAATAGCAATCGTTTTGGATTGATCGCAAGTCATTTGCCAAGCTGAGACCTATCCGATGATAAATCTATCCAGAGTACTGAGTACCCATTCATCCGATGGTATCCGGTCCTCAGCAGGCCCGGCAATTAAAAGTCGAGAAAATAACCAGGCTATCTCCAAGTAGTATGTTAAACAGCAACCAATTGTTGTATGTACCAAGCGCCTCGCTACCGTCTAGCCACCTTTAAGAGGCTTGTAGTAAAATCAAGGACAAAAATGAAGCCCAAACCTCATGTAAGCAAAGAAAACAGTCTAGGGAACAGAAAAAGAACAGAAAACCAGGATTTATAGGACCGAGTAAAGAAACATATGAAACTCAAGTTCACTCTTGCTCCTCGCTTGCAAAGTCTTCCAAAGCTCCTGAGAACTCCCGCAAGACCTTGCGAACCACTTTGCTCCCGTGTGAAGAAAACACAAGTTGCTCTCCCATCTCTTGCAACGCACGGCGAAGCGTCATTGCATCTTCCCAGCCCAGCTCGGCAGGAATGGGAACTTGAAGAATGCGCTGTTGAGGTTGAGGCTGTACAAGGTACGCCGGTGAGGACAGCGATGCTCGATTACTGTTCTGGATAGCTAGAGGTTGCGTAGCAGGTGCATGTGAAGGGCCGGCATCCTTAGTTTTGGCCGCCTCGTTGTCGTGTTTTCGCTTTTTAGATGGCCGTTGTGACTTTCGCCTCCTTTGGCGCTTCGACCCTGTTCAGACACATGTTAGAAAGGGTCCAACAGAAACAAAACTGAGTCTGTACCGACCGTTGTATAAACTGCACTTTGCCGACTGTGCGTTGTACTTGCAGCATCCACATCCGCCACTGTGAATGCCTGGGACAGAATAACACCCGACAAAAGGGCCTTTGTTGGCCACGCAGCGCCTGCAGGCTATTGGGTTTCGGGAACCGACAATTTGCATAATGATGGCTTCGACGTTATCTAGTCGTTCCCAGATAATCTTGCGACTTTTCCAAACGGTGTGGATGATGCATGGTCTTTGGGGCTGACGTAGAGAAGCAGAGTTAGTTATATCGTCTCATACGTGCTACGTAGCAACCACGTACCTGCATTTCAAGCATTGCCGCCGTGGCCCCGTTTTTGCCATACTTACCCGGCATCTGGGAAAGCATGTCCCGCACAACATCGATGCTGATCTCATTTGGATCTGCAATGTCGCTTTTGATCAAGTAATCTGGCTCATCGACACTATCGTTCTCCGGATCTTGCGAATCGCCGTCGTCGTCCTGGAATTGGGCGACTATATCCGGGTCAGAATTGTCCTCGCTCGGCTTGTTGCCTGGGGCGGTAATGCCAACCCCACCAAGAATGTTTGGAATATCGTCATTATCAGATCCACCAGAATCCGAATCCGAGTCGCTGTCTTCCGTCCCACTCGTGCTGCCGGATGGACTTTTGACATGTACGGGCGGGCATTTCATGGGGACAAAAGGCATGATGATTGCGGTCGATAAGAGCGATATGTCTAGAAGTAAGTAACCATTGTCGAAGCGTCGTCCTATTCGGTACAGCCGAACCGAGGGACACGATTGATGCAGGTAATTCGTTCCGTGGGACAATGCAAGCAGATGAGCGTGAACTGACGTGCCGAACACGCGACGCGGAGCTAGAACTAAAGTGCTAGTTGGACGTTCGCTGGGTCTGTGCGCTCCGCCGGCGCCTCGCGGGGTGGGTCAGGCTGGGCGGGGTTCCGGGATCGGCGGAAGGTGCTTAGAAATTAATGTGGTTTGCGCAGAGTTCGTGGCAAGATGCGGACCCAATTTGATGCAAAAACCTTTATATCAAGCCGTGAATCTCGAGGACTGGATATATCTAGGAGCTGGTTTACTCTTCACGGCCATTTTGTTATTGACACGCTTTGCAATGTCCCTGTCAAAAGTCAAACACATAATACTTGTAGGTATCTGAATCACCAGTCAGTCAGTCATCCACTAACAACAACTAGGTCCTCTCCGGCAAAGGCGGAGTTGGCAAGTCTTCAGTGACCACACAACTAGCCCTTTCCCTCTCCTTGGCCGGCCATTCCGTCGGTGTTCTCGATGTCGACCTCACGGGGCCCAACATTCCCCGCATGTTTTCGGTCGAACAGGCCAAAGTGACACAAGCCCCTGGTGGTTGGCTCCCAGTCCCGGTTCACGAATCGAACCCCGCCGCAAACATAGGCTCCTTACGCGTCATGAGCCTCGGCTTCCTCCTCCGCGATCGAGGCGACGCGGTTGTCTGGCGGGGTCCCAAGAAGACGGCCATGGTTCGCCAGTTTCTGTCGGACGTACTATGGGGAGAACTGGACTTTCTCTTGGTCGACACACCACCCGGTACCAGTGACGAGCACATATCACTGGCTGAGACTCTGCTACAAAAGACGGTCCCGGGTCAGCTGGCCGGGGCCGTCGTGGTCACAACGCCACAGGCCGTCGCGACCGCCGACGTTCGCAAGGAGCTCAACTTCTGCAAAAAGACGGCCATACCAGTACTGGGAGTGATAGAAAACATGAGCGGTTATATCTGTCCTTGCTGCGGGGAAAAGACAAACATCTTCATGTCTGGAGGAGGACAAGTCATGGCCAGCGATTTTGGAGTCAAGTTTCTGGGACGGATACCTATCGATCCCGTCTTTGTCGAGCTCATCGAGACGGGCCGGCGTCCAAGGTATCAAGCCCCCGCGAAACCGGACCCTGAGGAGGCACCATCCGAAAGCGAGGCCAGGGATCCAGCACTCCTGGTTGAAAAGTACACGGACAGCATACTAGCGCCTATATTCGGAAACATCACTGCCGAACTCATCAAGAGCGTATCGAGTGGGTGAGCTCTAGCGTCAAGGTCACCCATGAAATCGACGCCTCCTATACATTTCAGACTGAAACCCGGAAATTACGGAACAAGCTTCTTGAGGCGACCAAGCCAACCGGAGAAAAGCCTCGCAAGTTTGTCGCGCCTGTTTGCCTCAAGCCCCACAACTACGTAATGGCCAGGGACCCTAGCGCACCCCCACAAGAACGGGCTAGAAAGAAGCTCTGTTCCTGGACACACAAGTTTAGGTTGAGGGCTCAAGGTACGGGCGAAATACGCCTCCAGACGAGTACGTGGTACGAGTTTAGAGTTGCTTTTACAACGGCTACTGCAGGTCATTGATGGTGCAGGTGGCCTGCTAAATCTGCCCGCCGCTGGATTCTGTAGCTGCGGGGTTTTTGACCGCTCAGAGGCTTTATTCGGTCGCGTTCGATTATGCACTGCGCCCACCTTGGGCATCGGCGATCCCACCTAATCCATGGTGGCACACATGCAAAATTTCCATCCAAACAAAACAAAATTTTCTCTGACCTTTCCATTGTTTGAGAACTGACTGTTCAATTGTTCTCAACCAACGCTTCGAGCATCTGCGACTAGTGGATTGGTGATTTACAAGGTCTGTTGTTTTATTCTGGATTTTGACAGACTGCCTTGGGTTTGAATTGCGCCCTCTGCCCTTCTGCCCTTACACATCCGGCCAAGTCCTGACTTTGCGGCTTTTGAACTGACAAATCCGCCCACAGCTTGCACGACTTTGCCATCTATATATCTCCTACCTTGATGCCAAACTCCACTTCCTAACGAGCCAGCTCGATCCAAAGCCAAGACCACCTCTAGACTCGTAGTCTCGTTACCAAAGCCCACCATTCCTTCGCTAAGGATATTCCTTCCCCTCCCCGGCCGACCTCCCTAACGTCCCTACAAGAGACGTTAGACAAGAATACTCCCTACACGACCAGTATATTGGCATTGCCATCCTCTGCAGCCCAACACCAGTCCTGTGGGCCTACTCTCTCAGACGGAACCGCAAGGTCTCTGCTGAGTGGCAGTCAGTGTCCCGCGGAAGAATCCTCTTGGACCCAAGCGCCTGGACGTCTCAGCGTCTGAACTTCTGAAGGTCTTGACAAGAGCGAACATGGGCTGCGAGACTGGAAACAACGAGGCCCAGGGCTACAGCTTGCCCAGCGCCCCTCAGCTCACCATCAACCACGATGTTGCACAGGACCTAGATTCCAGCGGTGCATTCGAGGGTACGTAGCAGCTTCGTCTTAGTATGAGCGATTTCTGACGTGCATGCAGGACCCGAGAAACTACTCGAGGTGTGGTTCGCCCCTTCTCCCAGTGCCCTCCCATTGGGCACCAAGGAAAACGGCCTCAAGGCGGTTCCTTCAGACAACTGGGTTGAGATGCTTGACATTGTCAACTGCAAGATCCTCTCGGTCGTGCAGTCGTCTGTTGTTGATGCCTACCTCCTGTCCGAGTCGTCCATGTTTGTCTTCCCGCACAAGATCATCCTCAAGACCTGTGGAACCACGACCCTGCTTCTGGGCCTCGCCCGACTCTTGCGCATCGCCGCCGTAGATGCCGGTTTCCCGATCCACAATGCTTCGTCTGTCGAGGATGAAAAGGCCGCCGCCACGCCTTACCGCGTCTTTTACAGCCGCAAGAACTTCCTCTTCCCTGACCGCCAGCGCGGCCCACACCGCAGCTGGAAGCAGGAGGTCAAGTACCTCGACAGCATGTTCGAGGGTGGCAGCGCCTACATGGTCGGCAAGATGAACGGCGATCATTGGTACCTCTACATGACGAGCCCTGGCTCCACTGCGCTCACGCCCCCTCAGACACCGCCGGCCGGGGACCTCATGCGCATTCCCACGGGTCTTCAGACCTTGGGAAGTCGCGAGGACGACGAGACACTTGAGGTCCTCATGACGGACTTGGATCCTGAGAATGCCAAACAGTTCTACCTCGAGCAAGCCAGTGCCCTGGCGTGCAAGCAGGCGGCAGTCGCCCAGCAGGCGAGGGAGGATGCACATGCTGCCCTGGACAAGGGCGCTTCCAGCGATGAACAACTGGTCTCGGAGGCCCTCACCACTGAAGGTCACGCCCTCGGCACGGTCGTGTCGGACACTTGCGGCCTGTCGGACGTGTACCCCAAGTCCAAATACCCGGAAGCACGCATCGACGCCTACATGTTTGAGCCGTGCGGCTTTTCGGCCAACGGTGTGGTGCCAGCACCTCCTGACGCGACCGGTGCCCAGGGCGGTAACGAGCACTACTTTACGGTGCATGTGACGCCGGAGCCCGACTGCTCGTACGCGTCGTTTGAGACAAACGTGCCTGGGGGTCAGAACGGACGGGAGACTGCTGATATCATCAAGCATGTCGTTGGCATCTTCAAGCCCGGAAGGTTCAGCGTGACGCTGTTCGAGGGCAAGGGCCGTCAGCGTGGCGAGAACGGCGGAGGCAAAACGGACCAGAGGCTGAGGGTTGACAGCGTGCCGGGATACCGACAGCTGGACAGGATCGTGCACGAGTTTGACGACTATGATCTCGTGTTTCGCTTCTACCAGCGTGAGGGTTGGGTAGGCAAGGAAGGTGCCAGGGTTGGAGAGGACGATTTGTGAATCTGGTTTCTGGCAACATATGGTCTAGGCATTATTTACATGTTATATTCCTCGTCTACCTTCTACGTATCTTTGAAGTATGCTTGTCTACCATTTCATTGCCGGTAGCCTTGAGCTCCCCTGATTGAATCTGCATTCCGCACCCCGTCCCGCAGGTGGCCATCACCCAACGACACTTGCTGAGACATCCAACACCAGCCACAGATCATGCCAAAACCGGTGATGACCCGCCAATCGATGGAATGTGGTATTTGACTGTCGGCTAGCCAAGACGCCTGCAGCGGAGGGGCAATATGAACTCAACGGGGGTGCTTCCTAGAGGGAGTCGAGTATCCCTTTTCATGTTCATACTCTGCATAAACTCCAAAAAAAACCTTCTACGAGCCCTATCTGTCACCGACAAATTACTCGACCCGTGGATACACAGCCATGCCTACAAAATCATATCCAGGCAGCTACACAGACAGTGGCGGCAGTAGCAGCAGCGGCTCCTCCAAGAGTTCAAGACCACGACGCTCGCTGGGTGGCGGCGAGGTTGCGCGGACGCGCCCCCGACTTCTAGACCGCCCATGGATGTCGCGGCTGATGGTGGCCGCGCTGCTGGCTCTGCTGATTTTCGGCATCATGGGCATCGTTGTCAGCTGCGTTGTCCTGAGCGGGCTTGCGGGACTGCCAGAGTTGTGTCTGGCGCAGGCGCTCATGTTCTCTGCGGTGAGCTTTTTGCATTTTTGCGCCCTGGTCAAGGGATTCATGCGCTGATTGGATTTTTGTGGCCTCTAGTGTTGCCTCTCGCCCATCTACCTTGCCCTGCATCTAGTCGCGGCGACGAGGAACCTACCTGTTGATAGACAGAGGGCGCTACAGCACCCGCTGCAGTCGTGGGCAACGGTTGTGGCGCGTATAGCGTTGGTGTTTTGGGTCCTCTCCATCATCGCGGTGCCGGCTTCGTTTGCCAAGGTAGACGAAAAGAATGTCGATTCGCGGCCGGGCCAAGTAGACATTGTGATTTGTATCTTCGGACTGTGAGTACGATTTCGAAGTCTCGCAAAACAAGAGGGGGAGCTGTTGAAAACTGACTTCGCAACCCTAAATTCAGTATCTCAATGGCCATCGTCACGTTCGTCATCGAATACTCGGAAGCCCCTTTTACGCTGCCCCGAATCACACCGGAGCATGTAACCTGCCGTCTGAGCGCTGTGGGCTTCGACGAAGAGGCTTTTGTGAGCGTTTCGCGGCACTGCTCGGCCGAGGTGTCCGAGAAGCCCAAGACGGTAAGGGAGGCCGACTACTCCCAGCACCCGACGGCGCAAGAACGGATACAAAAGGCCGCCTTTGAGAGGCAGAAAAAACATGCGAAACCGGCTCCAACAGGGGAACAAATGAGCAGAACTGTTTTCTCACCTCTAGGGCCGAGACCAATACCAATTACAATACCCGAGGGTAAAGAACCACAACCTTTGATACCAGGGGCCACAAACCCACCGATCAGAAAGCCGGTTCCACAGGTCATCTTGCCGCAAGAGCCAATGCCCGCTCACGTCGGTGTCCAAGCACAGGGGTGGAAGACGCAGTGGAGCGAGCTCAAGAGCGAAGCCGGCATTACGTCCGAGGGCAGCACGCCTACAATCACTCCGGCCACGAGCGTGTCTAACAGGCCGTACTCGCACGCGAGGCGACCTCCATCGAGGGATGTCCTGCGGCGGCACCAGAACGATAGAATATCGCTGCGAGTGCCGGCACCTATGCCGAGGAGCCAGCCGGTCAGGGACTCTAGGTACGCCGGTCAACAGGGGAGGCCGCTGTATCCGCCGTTGCCGCCGTCAACGTCCCCGGCGATGCCGACCCGCACCCATCAAAGTGCCACGTCGCCCGACGTGCGCAGAATGCCGGCGCCGACAATGGCAGCACGGATGAACCACGGGCCTAGGATGATGCCGACTGGTGTGGTCCCGACCGGATATGATGGGCAGGAGGCGTTTGAGCAGGCGCCTAGACGGCTGAAGGGTAAGGATTTTGGCAATGGGAGAGAGAGGTTGGATGATGGTATGGTTTCGCATAGTATGAGGCAGCCCAGCAATCCTCGAGTTCCCGGTAGTTGGGACTGAGTTGGATCATTAGGTCGTTGAAGACTTCACCAAGCTAGTTGCAAGATATCATGCCAACGTGGACAAAGGCACCGGAGAGTCCGTGGGCGCAAACTCAAAATTCCAGGCAGTCCAAACATCTTCTCGCAACTTGTCGGCCAGCAAAGGCCTGATTAGTGATGATGCAATTCACAAGCAAATCTAGCAAGGAAGCTAAAATGATGCCGAGTATCTCACCTTGGCAATTTAAATACCCATAATGATTGGCTCGGTTGTCGGTCGGGTATCGGGTAAAAGGCTAATGCGGATTACATAACTCAGTACAGCCAACTGCGAGCTAGGTCAAATCCCCCACCTTAGACTCAAGGCTTAGCAGTATCGTGCGGCATCTGCAGTGGCAGGATCAGAGTCTGCACTGGTCGTCCGGTTAATATGCTATTGCCAGGCCAGCACATAGCTTCCAATGCGCTCCTATTCTCGTGGTAAAAGGAGGTTGAGTTTCAGCAAGGGTCTGGGGTTTGTTGCACGCCGGTCCCGGACCTCGAACGGCCCACACGACATCACCGCCACCGCCGTCATTAACAATATAGTTTTGAACCTCCGTCCCGTCAGCACGCCATTGATGAGCCCCGTCGCGTCATCAAGCAAGGCAAGCACATTGACCGACATTCAGCCCGAACTCGGAGCACATGAACGCGACATCTCCCGTCGCGTCGTCCCCGGCTGCTGCCGTCGCACGGCCACCAAAACGGACTTCAAACACGTGCAGTACGTCTCATTTCTTCTTCACTGTCTAACCCCCTCACATACGTCATAAGCTATACCCCTACAGCAGCTGACCGCATCGGCGTCTAGACACGTGCCGTGCTCGAAAAGTCCGGTGCGACGGCCGCCGTGATGTCTGTACCAATTGTGAACGTCTCGGCTTCGGCTGCACCTACCATGATGCTGGCCCCGGCTCTGGATCTACAGAGGGCGAGACGGCCATGTCGTCGGCCTTGGCTCTAGCCTTGCCTCGTCGTCGTGTTCGATTGGCTTGTGCCAATTGCCACTCCCGCAAGGCCCGGTGCAGCGGATCACTCCCCAAGTGCGACCGATGCAGGGCGAGGGGCATTGAATGTGTTTATCAACCGGGGAAACGAGCACGGCCGTCTTCAGTCATCGTCGGCGAGTCTACGGGGCCCACGACCTCGACCACTCCAGATAGGCCTGATAGCGGCAATGGGCCGAGTCGGGACGATCGCGTCTCTGTCCACAGCCGAAGCCATTCATCAGATCGCGACGTGACCAGCGTGACCAGTCCCAGTAACTTTGGTCAGGCTGCAGCAACGGAGGACGAGGATGCAGTACTCGAGTCGATCGCACCACGCGCTTTTGAACAATTCTTCCGCCACATTCATCACATACCCGTATTTTCCTTTCTCCATCGCGCCTCTCTCATGCAACGATATCACGCTGGGCTTATAGATCGAGGCTTACTGCTCGCGCTCATCGGCATCACTTCACTGTTGACTGATCTGGGGACCGGCACGCGCGACTTTGGTGCCAGGTGTATCGACGAGGCCGAGACTGCCGTCCTTGCAGAGTTGGAGAAGCCATCGACACTCAAGCTACAGACGCTGGTGCTCATCATCAAACACCGGATGTTGATGCGCAGGTTCCCGTCGGCGTTCATGCTGCATGCCGTTGCCTCGAGATTCGCAGTTGCTCTCCGGCTCAACCACGAGAACCCGCGCCTTTGCTTCCTCGCCCAGGAGTCTCGCCGACGGCTGATGTGGGCCGTGTACATGATCGATACGGGCATCGCTGCTGGACATCCAGATTTTGGCCTTTGGGAGAACAAGGCGCCCTCAAACATCCGAATCCAGCTCCCTTGCAACGAACGCAATTTTGATTTTGATCTTCCCGAGGTCACTGAACCCCTGGAACAGCCAGCTCCCGGTCCCGACGGTGTCATTCCACCCATGACCGACGACATTGGCTTTCTCGCTCTGCATATACGCGTCTGTCTGCTGCGGAGCCGCATATTACAATACACCAAGAACATGATACATGGGAGCCCCACGCCGGAACAAATAGCAAATCTTCCAGCACGGTTCGCCGAGCTCGAATCGCAACTTGGCGCCTTTGCGGCCCGACTGCCCGTCTCGTTCCATTGGTCCGAGGCCAACGTGCGGTTGCGAGCCTACTCCCCACGGCTTTGCGTCTTTGTCATGACGCATCTATGGTGGGAACAGTGTCACATTGACCTGTATCGCGTAGCCGCGCACTCTGGAGTGTCGCGCGACGCTCTGCCGCAGTCTATAATGGCACGGATCGAGGCCAGCCATCCTGGGTTTGCTGGCATCTGTCGCCGCCAGATTTTTGAACACGCCAGGGCAATGGCGGACATGTTTAGTCTCATGTTGACGCTGGACGGTGTTCCCGTCACGGATATGGACCTTCCCGTCTGCTTGTATCAGTGCGCGCGGATGCTGTACCTGAGTCTGCACACGAGCGGCGTCGAGTTTGGAATCACCACCGAGAGCGTACAAGAGATGGCAAACGTATGTCTTCGGGTGCTGAAGCAAACCATTACGGCACCAGCGGCCATGGGAATCCGTGCAGATCTCGAGAGGCTGCTGGCGACCGGCATTCCCAGCGATTTGGCCCCTAGCATCCCCGACTCGCCTGAGATCCCCATCGGAGGCCAAGCCCGAAACCCCGTCCCGCCTCTCCTCCCCCATAATATACTATCGAATAACAATACCAACCAGATAGGCATGAACGCGGTGCAATATCAGTCACCGATTGCAGCGTCTCTAACGAACGGTGTGCCGACTCCATTCCCACAAACTACCGTTGCGCCGACACCTTTTCAGGCGGCCGCCAGCACGCAACCGCCGACACCGGCCCAGTTGGACCCGCCGACGGCGACAGCGACAGCCGATGAGGCGCCCAAATCGCCATCTGCCGCGTCTCTACATCCAAGCAACGCCTTTGATGGGCCTTTTGATGGGTTGGACTTTAATATGGATCAGTTTGGCATGGATTCACAGTCGTGGTACTCGACCGAATGGCTGGGGGGCGACTTCTCTACTGGGACCGAAAGTGGACAGCCCGCCACTTGACTGCAGCATCTCGTGATTATGTACAAGACGAATTCAATACCAAAGACGTACATTTCTCTTGCAGAGGATCAAGCGTTCACAACGCCGTACCACACCAGACCCAACAACGCTCCCATGATGATAACGATCGGAGGGTCCACGCCAAACGAGTAGCCAAAGACAAAACTGGACGCCGTCACGACCACCCACCAGGCCTCTTGACCGAGGTTCGTGCCCTGTTGGAAACCCTGATCGATGTAACCAATCTGCCACAGGCGGTAGACCGCAGTGTAGACCAATCCGACAGCAGCGGCGTTGACGCCCCTGATCATCGACTTGACCCACCTGATGCCCCGGATCGCGCTCCATATGCCCATAGTTCCATGGACAATGGTCAAACCTGGGATGAAGATACCCAAGAACCCGATTGCGGCGCCGACAACCGATGGATAGCCCCCGTTGACGGCCGTCAGGGCGCCCAAGTAGACGGCAAAGTTGAAGTTGGGTCCTGGGAAGCTCTGCTGGATGGCAAGGCCGATCAGAAAGTCGCGGGGGCTCACCCAACCCTCGGCGACGACGTACTCGCTTAGCAGTGGAATAACGACGGGTCCGCCGCCGAAAATGATCGTTCCGGCGAGGTACAGGTTTCCAAAGAGGCTGAATAGGAGTGGTTTGTCAGGGAGGACGCCGCGCAGGACCATGACCACGATGAACGTCAGCAGGAAAGCGATGATGATGCCAAGGCCAAAGGCCCAGGAGAAGTTGAGCACGCGGTCCTGTGGGACGGTCCTTGGCTCCGTCTCGGTCTGCAGCCGCTCGTCTTCAGTGACGGGTAGGGATTCGCCGCTGGCCGGTCTCTGCTGGCTCCCCGTCTGGCGCTCTCTTGCGGTGCCCGAGGGGCCGACAGTGCTGGCGGCGTCATGCTCCACCCGTTGAGCCTCTGGGAGGTTCAGGGACTCGGGCTCCTCCACGTGTCTCCGGGGCTTTTTGAACACGCCCACCACGGCTTTGATGGGCCCATGAAGCCAGCGGTAGTCGTGGATGACGGTTGCGAGGCCGCCCAGGACTATCAAAAGAGGAAAGTACCACAGCGCATTGTACATGATGCCGGCGGCCGCGCCCAGGAAGACGAGCATGTGGGTGATGTTGTCGGTGATGGCCTTTTCTGACAGCTGCACAGCGGCCACGGCGATGATGCCTACGGTCGAAGCGTTTAGACCGGAGAGCAGAGCGTATGCGATGCGAGGGAGCGAATCTCCAATGTTGGAGACGCCGATCGAGAGGCCATACATTCCCAGGGCGCCGGGCAAGCTGGGGAAGTTAGTAGAGCTGCCGCTTAGTATACTGAGCGTGGGAACTTACCTCCAGATCAGAAAGCCCAGCAGGGCGGAAAGGAAGCCGTCATGGATCAGGTTGATGCAGTAGTGCATCTTGGTGCTGCCCGGACCGGATGTGGCCTGGCAGACACTGAATAATTCTTGATACTAGCTGGGGTTGGTTACCAGTTCTAGTCTCACCCGGAACGGTCAACGACTTACAGTCTGTTCGTCGATCCATTGCAGCTTTTGAACGAATTTATCATGAAACTATGTGACGAAACGATTTGTTGGCAATGCTGCGACAAAAAACCACCTATACACCGACTTACAATCTTGAAATGAACTGGTGGGCCACCAAATGCCGTGAACCCAAGGTGATAGTTGGTACGCATGGTATTGGCCAATCCGCGACCCAAATTGTCGGGCCTCCAGCCTCCCCAGCGACGGATAGCCATTTTCTGTAAAAGCGAGTGCCTTGTTATAGCTCGACGTCGAAAGAGAAGCAAGACGAAGAGTCTGCAGGCTGAAATATTGCGGCGACAGATCCACCAACCATCAGCCCAGCTCCGGCGCGCCGAATGACGGCCTCTCGTCTAGACACGTGCGGCTGACTTACCGGGGAATCTCAACTTTTATTTTCGGTTATTTCAATGACCATAGACGACGAGTCTATTTTGATTCCGTGCGAATATGATGTGCCATGCTCCCTGGCGGTAGAGCTCATGATACAACAAGGCTATGTACACAAAACCGTCTTCTGCGAGTTCAGTCGGCTGGATGATTCATTGTGTCAGCTGCAAACCCCTGTCTGGTCTACTGGATGAAGTTGTTCCTGATTGCGTGCTCAATTGCGCGAACCAGTTTGGGATCCGCCAAGTCTCGCCAAGCGTGGTTTGGTTGCTGTCAGTAACTGATGTTGCACTAAAGAACACAGCCGAAAGACGAAAACTCCCGTCTCTGACTAATGCCAGTGACTTTGGTAAATATAGCCTGCAACAACTGAGATATAACTGTAGAGATGTCTTGGTCTATTGACTAAATAACTGATTGCCATAATCCCCGATCTGATCTCTCTGCACCAAGGCGGATTTATGCAAAGGGCGCACACGGCATACCAGAAATATCTAGCCGCTTACTGTCGATGATAGATGCACAGCTTCATGGTTTGGCTTTGTACTCTTTGCAGGCTTCATACTCATTGCAGTCTTGTCTTTCTGCCCTACTGTATGTGTGCAGCAGGTGGCCACTGAGAAAAAGCTGATGCATCTACGAGTTTTAGCGAGTTGCCGATAATACGGGAGTCTCCCATGAGGAGCATACGGAGAATAAGAACTATAAAATGTGAGAGACGAAGGAATATCGCAAATCAGGTACAAGCATGCTATACAGTACCTACCTAGCCAGCACCTGTTACAGCCGACAGACAAGACACCGTAGAAAATCATCCCAGAATCTGCACCGTCTTATTGCACTCCTCTTCGTTGTAATACTTCTTCAGCACTGCCCAGTACTCGTCTTCCCTCGTCAGAGCATATCCCCTCCCGTATAGTACCCTCTCCGCCCGCCGAAACAGCGTCATGCAGCTCTGCAGCTTCAACACGTCCACTTGGCTACCCATCAGCGCCACGGCCGTTCCCGCCTCGCTGCCCGCAACGACGGCCACCATCTCGCGCAGCCGCCTCCCCAGCACCGGGTGGCGCAGGAACTCGACCGCCTCGGCCAGGTCGCGCACAGCGTACCTCGCGCTGGTGAGCGACGGCCTGGCCGCGACGCCCGCCAGCTGGGGGAAGATGTACCACATCCAGTGCGACCGCTTTGCGCCGGCGCGCATCTCCTCCAGCGCCGTCTCGTAGCAGTTGTTGCTCTGCGCCTGGACGAAACGGTCCAGGTCGTTGGGGGCTGATGCTTCGCTGCCGAGCTGAGCAGGCCGTTGGCGGAGGCTCAGCTCCCTGGTCTGGAAAGGCACCGTCACCACCGGCGCGGCCAGGTCCACCCTGTAGTTTTGCTCGGGTCCGTCGCCGGGGAACGGGAGGACGGGCTGTAGACCTCTGCCGGTGACGACATCAAAAGGGCCGTCGGGGAGGTCATCTTGTGGAAAGTCTACGCAGTAGTAGACCTTTGGAGTTTTCCGTAAGTGCCAGGGCCGGGACATGGCGGCCTGCTGTGATTCGGGTGAATTTAATCTGCCAAAGTCATCAGATCCATTTCAGGGAAGCGTACAGGAAGACTATTTGTAGCCGAGTCAAGAATCTTTGTCCTGAGACAAAGACATTCCGCAATGCTTCGACAAACATCGGCAAACAGTGACAATGCTGATTGACTGATTGACGACAAACGAATGCAAGAGAACTGCACTGTCTTTCAAGCCTCCTTTGTGGCCGGCCTGGCAAACAGATATGCTTTGAGGATTCAGTCGTGGAAAACATGGTTACTGTATTAAAGGCACTGACGCTTTTGTATCCCTGCCCAGAAATTGCCTGATATTATCTACACAGCGTCCTATCCTTACGACTTTATACCGCATCCGGCAACCGCACGGCTATGTCACCGGATTGAGTGATATATCTCACCCAAGGAAGTGACGGGTATTGGAGCTGCAAACGTTAGCTGACGAAGAGATGGAGGAGTCGGTGCAAACGTACCTTTGGTTCTGTAATCTTCAAATACCTCACCTGAATCCCACTTGTCGTAAAGTAAGGAATCTCAAACTTGACCTGAATCGGCCTCTTTCCGCCCTTGCCAGGACCACCAACGCCACCCATGCTACCACCAAAACCACCCGTCATGCCTCCACCGTGCTCATCATCGCCCCTGACGCTCGGAAGACCCAGCTCCGCCCGCATCAGGAACTCTTTGCCGCCACCAAACTGCTTAATCTTCCACACGATGGCGCTTTGCTCCGGCGCATAGTGCACACTGCCGATGTTGGTCCTGAACCGTGGTGTATCGGCGTCGTCCGGCACCGGCACCACAATCTCTACGTTGTTGGCGGTGGAACGGCGCTTGAACTGGGCCTTGGCCTTGAGCATGTACTCTATACGCGAGCCGCTGTGCGACTCGACCACGCACTCGACCCAGATCAGTGGCTTGACCTGAGTGTTCAGGCGGTAAGACATGAGCTCGAATTCACCATCAGGGGGGATGAAGCTGATGGTGCGGTCGTTCTCGAATCGTGAAAGGCGAACACACTGGTGGAACTTAACGTCCTCCATCTCGATGGCCTTGCCTCGTGTCGTCCGTCCAGTTGTCTCAAACATGACCTTGTCGTTCAGGCCAAGGCGGAGCTCTGGCATGCCCGAGAGGTAGCATTTCATTTTGATGGCACCTAGAATTTCTGACCGAAGCACGTTGCCGTTGGACGACACCAGCAGGTTGAGAGACTCGACCACATCCAAAAACACCTCGTTCTTGCGGTACCGGATTCCTTCAGAACGCCAGCTGACGGCGTTGGTGACGGCGATTGGCGGACGGGCCTGGATCTCGAGTTTGTGTGATTCTTGTGTGATGTACTCTTGAAGGATCTTGGACTCGGTGGTTTGTGGATAACCAAAATCCATCATCTCGTCGAGGAGCTCGTAGATGATGACAAAGTTGTCTCTAATCGACTCCTCCTCCAAGGCTTTGAAGTATTCGGTAAAGACCTCGACGATCTTGTGAAGGAAAAGCAGGATCTCGGCGGCATTGGTGTTGCGTTTTGTCAGGGCGAGGAGGTAGAGGTTGTTGTGGCGGATGTAGAGATACTGCGGGTATAAATCAGTATCAGCGAGCCTGCCGTCTCCAGGTGCATAAAGGACGGACTAACGTTGATTCCCTCATGGGAGAAGCATGGTGGAACTGCTGATGATTCCTCTTCGGCTTCGCTGAGCAGGATCGGGAATTTTTCCACCGCAGACATGGGAATGTCTCCCCGGTAGTTTCGGGCCAGGAGGGTCTTGCCCTTGAGGTCGAGAAAGAAGAGTGCGGAAGCCATCGCGACGATGCCTGCCCGAGGCGATGTCCTGGACCGAGGGGCTAGGCGACAAACCAAGTATACTGCTTCTTCTGCTTGGCCGATGGTAGCAAGCGCCAGCAGATGCAGACGACGTAACCAGCCACGCAAGGCTGTAGGTGGTACTAGCGAGGTACGGCGGCTTGCGCAGGGGTATCAAGACATGCGGAGCTGAGGTCGCGATGGTGATGTTGGCGCGTTACACCGTACATGCCACCATCGCCAATTGACAGTGCCCAGCCTGAGCTATCGGCAGCCGTTCACAGCCGCCAAGGTGGGGTCGAGGGTCGATTACCTCAGCAGAGTTCAGCACGGACCACCAGATTGTTGCTCTAAAAGTGCGACTGCAAACTTTTTGCATCGTGAGAAACGTCTCTTCTCCCACGCGCCCTTTTAGACAGTGCAACCCATTATTTCCACGACTGATCACTGGCATTCTGTCAGTGGTCGACTGTGCAGCTGTTGATGAGGATTGCGATTAGTGGCGCGGAGAAGAAGATATTTCGCTACGAATCCATAAGAACTGCCCGAGTATTTTGTGCGTCGTCGACGTGTGAGCTACCGTTGCTTTGGTGGTGTCAGAGGATTCGAACATTTAGCTGGAGTAACGATGCTCTGCCATGGATCGATTCTCAGCCGTCATTCTGTATCTTGATCAAGCCAAAACCCAAATACCTGGCAAGCATGTCTCGCTCACCGCCATCAACTCATAGAGAGAGCCAAGCAGTTTCATCGCAGGTTCAGCTGATGATAGCCAACAACCCCGATTTTCTGCAATCATCGCCACTCGTCCAGATGAAGTCTCAAAATTGCCCACGCGAAACCCAAAAGGGTAGTTCGTTCGGTTCTCCCAGGGCGATCCTTACAAAATTGAATAGAGTGTATCTTTTCGCTGGTGTCAAAAAAATTCTACGACAGACTTGTAGGATTGGAAACGCAAAGTAGCAGCGCGGAGATGTGTACATGCTTACTATGGTAGCATTTCTGACTCGTCCATACCTCGGGCATGAATATGAACCGAGCTGCTTGGTATCCATAGACACTTTTGACGCTATTTCAACGTTCTGACAGTAGTCATGTGCACAATGCGACCTCTCTAGAGATGCCGACGTCGAAACGAAGGATTTACCCAACAGCTTTGTCGTCTTCCCAACGGAATCGTCACTGCGCATTCATAGGTTACTTAGCTCACCAGCCAAGTAAGAAACCTAAATACTTGGTACGTCGTTCATGGCAGATTCCCCGAAAGTTGTGGCGACGGATCCGGCTTTTCAGTTTTCATGTGATGGCAATTGACTCCACTAGGCGCCGTTTGTCTTTGGGAACCCAATCAGCGTCCCAACATGCATCACATTGCGCCGGTCCAGGGGCAGGCCATCGTGGCTAACGTGGTGGGGTGCATTCGTCTGACACGTGCTTTTGCCCCGACGACGTTCTGAGTTGTTGTCTTGCCGTTTGCCGTGCTGTCGATGCACATTCACGGTTGTCGTACAATTTCTGCACTCATTCTGGCCGCCGCAGCATGCGACCCGGCTGTCGGGATCGGGTTAGATAGTAACAATAAACACAACCATGCCTTGGTCCGTAAACTCTGAACATGTGCGGTCGGTTAACATGAAGTAATGGAATCGTCCCGTAGTCCGAGTTACGCCAAAGGTCCCCTAGTGACAGGAGTCTCAAGGTTCCAAGCTTAGCACTAACCAACAGACGACAAGCACATGCCTGAGCGGGACAGCAGGCTCCGTGGTGCATCAGCTCAAACTGGTCTGATTAAAAAGTTGTTCTACCCCAGACGATAGGAAGCATCGAAGGCTGCTTTGCATGTTCCGTGGGCACAAGGTATCTTGTTTGCTTTGCCCCTGTGGACGTACGTAGTAAGCTCAAAACATTGGCAAATATCCGAACCAAAGGAAACCATATGTGACAGGGTTCTCCAGGCTTATATTCACAGGTGACCAGCAGATGGCGATACAGAATATGAAAAAAAAAAGTCAAAATTTTATCAATGCCTAACGATCTAGCGAGGGGAGACTACAGAGCATGCATAGTCGAAGAGTGTAGGTAGAGACTTTATATATGGGTACATCTACTTCGTGGCATGTGCGGGGCTCTGGCAACCACATCCTTGGAAGATTGTTCGGAGCACCTGATCAATCTATTTGGTACTGTACCTGTGGTCAGACCAGGCCAGGGGCAGCGCTCAAAGTAGTAAAGACAAGTCTCTCTGGCGCTTTGCTGGTAATCACACGTAGTCTTGCAGCGGCGGCAACAGCAGCATTCGCACATGCTACAAAACCAACCAACACATGCAAATATTAACTCATCAGCTAAACAGAAAAAAAAAAAGTCTCGTCGGCATTAGCTGACCAGGGTGTGGGGTCAACAATTGGTTCTCGTTGATCAGTCGGGACTTTTGGACCCACTTTGTGCCAATCGATGCCTCTTTCACGTTCATGATGGACACTTGCGGGTACAGACAGCCCTGCCGGTCTCACCCTGTTCGGTGATGGATCGAATGATTGCCTGCCTGGGCGGGCTGTCAATCCTCCTCCCACTCTCGGTTCCCACCCTCACCAGCTTCACTCGGGCACAATTGTCGATTGTCACTGGACAAGGTTTTGCTGCTTGCCAGACCACAAAAAACAAAACACTGAGATTAGATTCAAGCTGAGTTCGTCCTACCCCTCGTCGACTGAGTAAACCTAAATTGCACCCCCTGCCTCTCGGTCACAAAATCTTGTGCAGGTCGAGTCTCGATTGGGAGCATCAGTGGCTTGCACCGGCGCCCTAGAATCTCACGAGCTCGGGGATGATGCATGCACACTTACGGACGATTCGACTCTAATATCCTCGGTCTCGAACAGACTAGACTTTCCTTGTATTGAGGTTCCCGGAATTGCGACCGTCACTGCCGCGACAAACCCCGATTGCGTTCTGCCGCCCTGCCCTGCAAAGTGCCCAAATCTACAATTCCGCGCTTCACTTGCTTGCCTCTGATCATCCCATCTTGAGCATCATGACCTGCTTGTGCTTGGTCTAGGACCTCGCGCAGTCCCGCCTACCCTGTCCCGTCCTCCATACAACTACGTCCGAACACTAGGATTACTGCCAGATGGATGGATACCAGCACCGACTCGCATCCACACTGCAAGACCGCCAGGATCACATGCTCGTACGACGCTCAACGGAAATGAACCACGACGGTGCTAAATCTCTGCCCTCGCCCGCTGTCATGACTTTGGAAACTCGGCCGATTTCTCCACCCTTTTCATCCAGTCAACTCGGGCCCTTGCCGTCGCTAAACCTTCACCACAAGCCTCGCGACTCCCCGACTTTGGCCTCATTCTCCGATATACCCAGCAACGAGTTGGCTCCCATCGCCCTCGACCGTCATCGTTGCTCCCTGTCCCCCATCGGAAGTCAGAACAGCGCCCCTATCCTACCTCCCATTGCGACGCTCACCCAGTCTCTAGAGCCCCTCCGCCTGAGGACACCGTCGCAGCCACAGACGTCGCCGCCCGTCCAGGAACAGAGACGACCATCGCCGCCGAGGTTGACGAGCTGGCCAACCGGTAACCCGCTGACGACGTATTACACACCCAGTCATGCACAGGCTGCCGAATCGCCTGCAAGGATGGATGTGGACATGAGCACTACGCCACGGGCTGGTAGCGTCAGCCTTGACGACCCAGACGTCCGTATGGCTGCTGAAGCATTGGGGGACTTGCGCGCTGGTAAGACTCGAGGACTCTTGTCTTGTTTACGTGTTGCTGACTGCTGGCAGACTTTGTTTCGACACCGAAACAACCGGCGCAATCGCAAAGACCACAACAAGAACCGATACTTCAACTCCTGACGACTTCGCATCCCCTGCTAGCCAAGACGATAGAAGGCACGACGACAGCGTACAACACCTCAAAGAACTATTCGCCACGGTTCAAGTCGGGAGCAGAATACGTCGAGGGGTATTTGACTCCCATTGGTAACACACTGGGGTCGGTTGGTCGGGTGACGGGCGTCGAAGGCGGTGTGAGATGGTTTCTCAAAGGATCGGCACGACGGCAACCATCTTCGTCGGATCTTGAGTCGGGGGAAAGTTCGCGCAGCAAGAGGAGGAGGATGATGCCGTCTGGAGACGAAGAGACGGAGTATGCTGAGGATCGAAGGGGTATCATGTCACCGCCACCGCCGCCGTCCAACATGGAGTTTGACCCATTTGCCTACCGCAGCAAAGAGCGTCGCATGTCGATGAGCACGGTGGACAGTCTCCCGGCCTATGACGATGCAAAATCACCCGCATACACCGAAGCCGCTGGCGATGACCAGCGCTCCCCGGTGCCCCGTAGCCCCGCATGGCAGTCGCGCTTGATCATGTCTACGTCTGGTCTCAGCATCGCCATGTCTGAAGAGTCTCTGCGCAGCCTCAAGTATTGTCTGCAGTGGCTGCGCTGGGCCAACGACCGTATTGCCAATGCCATTGGTGCTCTCAAGGTCACTCTGGAACAGTTTGAGCGTCACCCCGAGACCGGAGAGGTTACTTCGAAACAGGTCACGATCGAAATCCCTATCGATGGGGCAATGGTGGTCGACGAGTCGAGGCCGAATGAAGCTCCAGAGCGAAGGTCCAACGAGGAACTAGGCCAGCGGGTTGCGGCACTCAAGTCGGACGTTCTCAAGACGCTTCGCGCCGTCATCGAGACGGTCAGCAAATACGCCGGTGGTGCGCTCCCCGACAACGCGCGGGTGCTCGTCAAGCGGCACCTGACCAGCCTGCCTCAGCGCTTCAAGCTGGCCAGCCAAGCGGACCAGTCTTCGGCCGGGCCCTCATCCAGCGGCAGCAACAGCGAAAAGGATGTCCGCGAGGGCGCGCAACGCGTCTTGGTGCTGGCGCAGGAGGGTCTCGACATGATGGCCCAGGTCAGCGGTGTGCTAGACGGAACAATCGTCAGTGCCGAGGAGTGGTGCGCCCGTCTCGGCAAGAAGAAGCAGGATGAGAGGGCTGCGTTGACTGGTGCTGCCAGTCAACCAGAGAAGCCATTGGAGCCCCTCACCAGCGTTGGGATCGACGGAGATGTCAAGATGGGATAGGCAGTACGCTTCCCGACGACACTAGCCGGTCATCTCTTCTTCGACGCAGCACCTTGAGTGGTGCCCTGCCAACTTGCACTTGATTTCTTTGTCATGAAATTATACCACATACCACGCCTGCTGCTGGCGCTGAAGCATGCACTGTCACTAAATTTCCTTGTCTGCTATCGAGTACCCTCTGCTGCGGTTTTTATTCCATTTAAGCCACTATCTTATCTTTTGTTACGTGGGAGTTACAGTATTCTCTTTCATGACAGTCCAAAAGCGTCGCCGCTGATCAGGTTTACTGAGCTTTGGATCGCATTAGTGATCTTGTCATCTGTTGAGCTTTCTTTTGTTGGTCCATATATTGTTTGACAATGGCTTTGACATTTGCGGATGCGGCGACATCGTTTGTGGGATGCGCGGAAAATCTAGGTTTACGTGCAAAATGGAAATCGGGAAAACAGATATCTACGGAGGCTTCAGCTCTTTTACTGCGAGGGTTGTTGATGTAGACAACGCCTTCAGTGGAGCGTAAATAGGCATAACAATACATACTGTTACCTAAGTTTCGATGAGCTTTGTAGTCCATTGCTAATACGTTTATTATGAATACCTACATAGTCGTCAACGTCATGCTCTGTCGCTTTACCCCGTGCGAATCATTCTGCTCTGGAACCAGCTGATTCGCATCTAGAACTAGGCCTTGATTGGAAATCTTCGGGTCATCTTTGTCTTGGATAGTCGGACATAGACCACCCTTTGCATACGATCCCCAAGATCACTGCCCAGTACCCGAGATGTTTCCAATTAACGACCGCCATTGGTGCAATATTACCCCTGCGGACAGCTGGACGGGTACTGGTCCCTAGCGCACCAGCTGAGGAAGGTGAAAGCCCTTCAGCTTTGAACCAAGATGCTGCATCTATTAATAGAAATCCTACAAGCAAGTATATGATGATATATGGATATATAGCCTGGAAAGTAGCCACCAAAAGAAAAAAAGCCAAGTCCAGCCAACCAGCCACAACCGACAACACGAAACTCGCAATGCTTCTCCAAACCATCACGACACTAGCGCTCCTGGCAGGCCTCGCCGCCTCGCAGCAGACCTGCGCCCTCTCGACCACGGGCCAGCAGGGCCTCTGCCTTTCCACGTCCAGCTGCAGGAGCTCGGGCGGCACCTCGACGCCCAACCTCTGCCCGGGCACGCCGGCCGACGTCCAGTGCTGCACCTACGGCACCTGCACCGTCCCTGCCCAGGCGAACCTCACGGGCCTGTGCGTGCCGTCCGCCTCGTGCACCGACGGCACCGTCACCAGGGGCCGCTGCCCCGGCGACGCGGGCATCACCTGCTGCACGTGGCGGTCGTGCAGCGCACCCGGCGGCGTTCCCGGGTCGTGCGTGCCGGCCGAGGGCTGTGCGGCGGGCGGCACGACGACGAGCGGGTTGTGTCCGGGCCCAAAGGGGGTTAAATGTTGTGATTATGGCAGGTGCAAAGCGGACGGGAGGGATGGGTTCTGTCAGCGCCGCGGCACGTGTGGTGGGACGGCCGTGGCGGGTGGCGGGTGTGCTACCGCTCTGGGGGTCGAGTGTTGTGTGAGTGCGGGCGGCGGAGGCGGCGGTGAGGAGTGCGGCCCGCCCAAGCTGAACCAGGCCTCGTTGGATCTGGTCAAGGAGTTTGAGGGATGGTTTCCTGATATTTGTAAGACCTCCACCAAACGTCGCCTGCATCTGGCAGATTCTGACCAGGACAAAAACAGATCTCGACCCGGTCGGCCTCCCCACTGTCGGATACGGCCACCTATGCAGCAACCCAAGCTGCTCCGAGGTCCCCTACCCGATCCCTCTGTCCGTGGCCGACGGGGAGGCGCTGCTGCAGTCGGACCTCGGCATCGCGCGCCGCTGCCTCTCGGAGGACCTGGTCGACTCGGTGGTGCTGAACCCGAACCAGTACGGGGCGCTGGTCAGCTGGGTGTTCAACATGGGTTGCGGGGCGCAAAAGTCGTCGACGCTGACGGCGAGGCTCAACGCCGGCGAGGACAAGAGCGTCGTTGTGGGCGAGGAGCTGCCGAGGTGGGTTTACGCCGGCGGCCAGGTGCTCAATGGTCTGGTCAGGAGGAGGAGGGCAGAGGTTGTGCTGTTTGACACGCCGGCTGAGGGTGTTGCTCATCCGCCGAGACCGTGCTAGTGGTGATGAGACGGGATTGTAGTATGGCTTATGGAGGATTGGCTAGGGACAGCGATGGTACAAACTCATTTCATTAGGACAAAAACTTTCTGGCGCATCATGATACTGTACAAGTTCCGTAGGGTCATGAACCACATGACCTCGCCCGGTCTACCCCAGCAACGGCGTCTCCTCGTTAGGTTGCCCATTACCGGCCCGTTCCTCCGTTGCGTCCATGACGGCGCCGTGTGCCACATACTCGCGAGAAATCCATGCAGCACACAGTCCAGCGCCCGGTCCTAGCAGCACAGACGCCAAAACAGCCACTCCTGCAGACTTCCAGCCGCCCTCGACCATGATCCAGTACAACGCCGTCACGGCGATGAACAGCGAGTCGATCTGGATAAAACCCAGACACGACCTTGTCATCTCCTTGCGGTCGTCGGCCTTGAACAAGCTGACGACGAGCCAGACGTGCGCAACGACGGAAAACAAGACGGCGGGCAGATAGACGCCAGAGATGGACGCGCGGCTTTGCTCTACCCTGAACGGGGGCGCAAACTTGTCCGCGTTGGCCCGGATCAAGACCCAGCGGACAAACTGACGAACGATGGCGACGTAGACAGGGAAGAAGAGCCAGACGAAAACGGCGACCGACGAGCGGATGAACAGCATGGCCAAGGACGGAACAAGGAAGCCCAGCAGGACGGCGACGGGGACGGCGATTGCCTCGACGCCGAGGGCGAGGTTCCGACTGTCGGCTGCCAACCGATCCTCGCCGCTCCTCTCGACAGCCTCAAGACCCTTGGCACGCCTCACAAACGCCGGGACGATGACCAGACCCCAGACGAGCTGTCCACCGGCCAGGTTGAACATAAGCCAAGGGCCAGTGGGATTGGCAATGAGAGTGGCGCTGGCGTTGCACAACCGGGCGGCCTCAAGGGTCGTCACGGTGAGGAGAGCGCCGATGAATGCAAGAATCTCGGACAGAATGGCGGCGGCCCGGAAGGACGACACGGCGTACTGGAAGAAGGACACGAGGTAGCAGACCGGGGCGCCAAGTAGAGGAATGTGGCTGAGCCAGGGCACCTTGGCGCGGGCGTGGCATTGGCTGTACAGCAGGCCTGGGTTCACATCTTCCAGCGAGAGGGTGATGATGGTGGCGATGTAGCCGGCAGTCAGTAGGACTGGAATGGCCAGGAGCTGCGGGTAGCTGAATCGATGTACGACAAGCTTGGGGATAGGCCTGTCGGAGGTCCGGGGTGAGCCTGGTCGGCTGTTGCGAGGCTCAGGCTCCTGATTGTCTGCCATTTTGCTTTTGCCGTACTTTTATTTCGACAACGAGACCAGGCCGTACAGTATATCCGGGACTCTGATGCCTTTGCCGTTGTTGAAGTTGAACATCAAAAGCAGGTTGAATCGAACGTCGTTGCCGAGAAGACAAGCAGATAAACGTGAGTTCTGTGCTGTAGCGCTGGTTGTTCCACGGGCGACACCTGAAATGATAGCACGTGACACGTGTCTGTGCGCTGTACTTAGCGCTGAATTGAATTCATGCAGGATGCGTTCGTTGATCCCCCGCAATCACGTCAGCATCAATACCGAGCCGCTGGATTTGTCGAGCCTCATTCAGCAAACGAGTTCACATGCAGGCTTGAAGCCACAAAGCGACTACCCTGAGGCCTCCAAACTCGTCATTTGTCGGGTCGTGTGTTTGTTTCGATATGGATTCGCTTGCTTGGTATTTCGTCGTGGAGTCCATCTATCCGCCCTACCGATCCAGCATGCCCTCCAACTCTCCGACGCCCTATAGCACTACAGTCGGAGGCCTCTAGTCCACCACGTTTCTTTTTAGCATTTCGACAAGTGACAATTTACAATGCCCGCATCGACGTGATTCTTTACGTTTTCACAATCTAGCCATCTCAAAACCATCAACAACAGCCTGTGACCATCAAAATAATACATCACTCATCGCTAATGACAAGCAATCATGTGGCTCATCAACACCAAAACCCTCCAACTGGAGCAGTTTGACGATCCAAATACAGTCCCCAGGTATGCCATCCTCTCACATACCTGGGAAAATGACGAGGTCTCATTTCAGGATATACAAAATATCCACCGTGCCAAGCAAAAAAAGGGATTCTCAAAAATAAGGGGGATCTGCGCCTTGGCCAAGGAGGCTCATATCGACTTTGCTTGGGTCGATACCTGTTGCATCGACAAGACCGACAGCGTCGAGCTGGGAGAGGCCATCAACTCCATGTATCGCTGGTATGCACAAGCTGCTGCCTGCCTAGTTTACCTCAGTGATTTACCAGCTACTACGACAGACTCTGCTTTGGCCGCTGAGCAGTTGCATGCCTGCAAATGGTTTACCCGAGGTTGGACCCTTCAAGAACTGATCGCTCCAAAAATTGTCATCTTTTACAACAGAGACTGGCGGCTTGTCGGAACGAAAAACCAGGATTTTGCTTCTGCAATCGCAGGCTTCACAAACATCGCCAAAGATGTCTTGCTGCACAAAAAAGACCCTTCAGAATATACCGTTGCCCAACGTATGTCTTGGGCATCCGGCAGAAAGACGAAGCGCCCCGAGGACAGGGCATATTCTTTGATGGGGCTCTTCGACATTAGCATGCCTCCGGTTTACGGTGAACAGGACAAGGCTTTCCAGCGCCTCCAGGAGGAGGTCATCAGAACAAACCCCGACATGTCAATCCTGGCCTGGCATCCTGTATCGCCTTGCTCTCCACGTCTCCGATTGTTTGCTTCATCTCCAGACGAGTTTCAACCTCAAAACTGTCCAACGCGTCTTCGATGGGGACACACCACCGTCACAAACATGGGCTTGAAAGTTCACAAGGCATCACTCCTCTGTGTGCAAGTTCCTACCGACCCTAGATTGGTGAAAGCTTTAAAGGCCGAACAATCTCGGGACCGTTCAAGCCAAGCACCTGACGCCATAATGCCCTTGCCATTCCGACAGGATGTGCCGGAGAGCGATCATACTGTTCTGTATGCACTGGTTGTCGGAAATTTCCCCGACGGAAATACGTGTGCAATCTTTTTGCGCAAGACGGGGCCTGGATTCTTTCAGCGCGAAACAGCCCTGCCCTTGGCAACCATCCCCAAGAATTTCAGACATCCCACGTCTAATCTACGATTTCCTTGGGATGCCCCAGACAAGGTAGTCATTTACACGACTCCCCAACATCACAGCATCCAGCATGTCCGTCGTGCCATACACTTTCCTCTCTCTGTCGACTTTCGTTGCAAGTTTTCCCTCAAGGGAGAACAAGCCGAGATACAGCCCAATAGAACCGACTGGGACCCCAACACTCGCGTCTTGTTTCGTCCAGAAGATGCCGACAGTCTGCATGTGGTCCCATTCGAGGTTTACATAGGCGGTGAGACGGTGAAGATTGTAGGGCTAGTCAACTGGTACGTTCCGCCGCGCATTGATCTTGTATCTAGGGATAAGCACCCGGACATATTCAACTACCTGCTTAGCATCCCGGGAGACCAGCGAAGGAGGTGGATTGACCTATCAACGTTTATTGGATCATCACGACTGCGCCCGATGGCGGCAGATATTGTCGTCATGGTACGTGGGACACGGCACCGCATCCATGTGTCTTTGAAGCTCGGGAGCTCAGAGCCCAAGATGTATACCGCTGGCTTTGTGGTCACGAACCTTCCTGACTGGGATCAGGGGGATGATCCTGCCGTAGAAACAGGGGATGAGAGTCTTGACGAAATGGAGGACGATCGGAACCAAGAAGCGCTAGATGATTGGGATGCGGGCAGCGATTCAGATGAACAAGCTCCGATCATAAGACCAAGGCGACCCTTTGTCCAACCAAAACGCAAATCCCACCCAGCAGCAACAGAGCTCTGGGATGCAGACAGACGAGATGCGCCACGTCTTGACGCTCCCAGTACGCCGTATCTGTACGATGGCCACCCTCTAAGCTCCCAACCTAGCTTCCCACCCAGACACTCAACAACTGCGACGCCATTCGTAATCGAAAGAAGCCAAAGCGTGACGCTTCCAGCTGTTCCTGAGTCCCCGCCTAGACATATGGCAGCGGTGCCTTCTAGGATCGAGATGAGCGAAGATGCACCGCCTCCGAGTGATCCGAGAAGGCGATCGTTGTGTGTCGCAAGTCGATCAATGCTACGGACAAATATTCAAGAGACGCGAGAATCCAGAAAGAAATCCTTGCGCGAAAAGTCCAGCTATCTCCGTGGACTGGAGAAGAAGCGCTATCTGAAGCAAGTTCGGGCTCGACAGGAAGCGGGATCTGCGCGGGTGTCACCTCAAGTTATTGCTGCGCCGCCCAGGGCGGTTAACCTGGACAGGCCTTCTTCGTCCGGCAGATACAGCCTCGAGCCCTCAGCAGATGGACATTGAGTTGGGGATTTTTCTCTGGACAGATACGGGCAACTGCAGATGCGGAATTCGATCATTTTGAGACCACCGAGGCAGTAATATGCATTTTCTTCGCTTTGGCGTGTCCAACAGTGAGACAAACGGGTGATAATTGGCTTGTTTAATGAGAGCAAATTTCGAGTGACTAACCAGAACCTTATACTATCGTGCTGCCATCAGAGCTCACCAACCAAACGCGTCAACCTCCAGCTCAAAAAAGTCTCGTTGTGCCTCCTACCCAGGCGCACCACCGCTCCCCACGGGTCCACACAACGACGCCAAGCCTCGCCCAGCCGGCCCGAACCTCCTTCTAACAACGCCTCCGCGTCCACCCGCCCACCGAGCCGCACCACCTTGTCGGCAACGCCATCCAGAACTGCCCCGATATCTTTGAGTATGGGTGCTCCTTGCGCCTCTCGAGCGCTCCAGAGCGCTCCAGACAAACTTGATCTTAGGATGCGTCCCGGCCCAGCCTAGTCCAGTGACGCCTATGCCGCTGCCGATGAGGACGACAGCACGGCCCGGGTTGGCGTCCCGCGGTAGGGCCGTCGAGAAGCGCGGGAGGGTTTGTGCCCTCGCGCAAAGACTCGTACCACCGCTGCGCTTCCTGATGTAGAGCGAGACGCCGCCGTTTGGCAAAGACGTCGGGACGGCAGAGACAACCGCTGAGCCCAAGCGCCCTTGCCCTTGACGTCGTTGGAGCTCGATACGTCTTCTTGATCGAACTGGCCGGACTGGGCTGAGCATCGTGAGCGACCGCAGAAGCGCCGTGGGGATGACGGAAAAGGGATGGCTCTCACAGGCCGCAGCGGCTGCAACGTCGGAAAGTAGACGTAGGCGTGCCGTCCAGGCGTCGGCGTCAACCTCACACCCTGGACGTCGACGCGCAGCACGCGCACCATACGGTCGAAAAACCACACGGCGCTCACCGTCTATATCCAGGGCCTGTAAATCACCTGTATAGCCCATCTATAACAAGATGGTACCAGCGACCGACGATCAAAAAGACGGCCAGAACGATGTGGAGCAAAAACACCTCGTACGAAGCGCGGCGCAACCACAGCACGCCCTGGAACAAAAGCGCCACGAGGCAAAGCATGGCAACAATGCTCCATACCCAATAGGCCGTATGCACGTCGGTGTAATACTTCCCCAGCCCGACGTAGGCGGTCAGCATGGTGACGGAGTGAACGACGGCGTGGGCGACGCAGAGGCGGGCGACCCAGCGGTGGAGCAGCAAAGAGGCGAAAAAGGCCAGGCAGTTAACCATAGCAAAATATTGTTCGTTAAAGGGAGCAGGATAGAAGATATGTGGCCGGTGCAGTAACCGACCAAATACAGGATCTCGCCCGACTTGCTGTCGCTCCAGAAGCGGGCGAACTCAAAGTCGTGGTACGTGATGGCGCCTAGGACAATATTGAGGCTGGTAAACCTAGTCCTTGTCCCGCCGGAACGCCCTACTCGGACGCTCGGTGATCCTCGCCAGGACGACGCCATAAGTCAACCCCGACTCGATGGCGGGGTCTCCCGTGACCTGAGAGGCCCAGTACCACTCGAGCTTGGAGGCTGTGGCGTCGTCGGCCGGGCACCTGGTCGAGAGGCAGTAGGCGAGCGTGCTCAAGTCAAGAGGAGATGCGGCCCATGGTGGTTGCTTGTTGATGGATAATTGGATACAATGGTGCCACACAATTCCGGGTGAGGTTCCAGAGGGATATTAAATTATGCATGATTCTGTTTGATCTCATCTCAGTCTCGAGAGGGCTGCTATTGGATCGTTACCACGTACAAGCATAGTCCGGCAGATGGCAGAATCGAGCTAGACCAATCCGAGTACAACATGCTCAAACTAACTCATGCCAGCCGCGCCCCTATCTGACCTACAAAATGGTGTGTGGTCCCCTGCAAATCTAGACCTTTACCGACAGATGATCCAATGTTCGAACAGCCAGTTCGTCTGCCAGAGCTGAAGCTATCACCTTGGCGACTTGGCCTAGAGATCCAACAACCAACTGTACCGTCAACCACCAGAATCACACATCATACCGGTCGGATTCGTGCTTCACAGGCCTGTAGACAAAGTGTTCGAAGCGAGCTTCCGTCGCAGTCCCGTTCAGGTCCGAGCACGCCATGCCCACAAACGCCCCCGTGAAGCTTCCATGAGCCTGGTGCCCGCCGCACTCGTCGCTTACGATGGAAGCGTCCAGCACCGGGCCGACCTTTTTCAGATCCTTGCCTTGGTTCTCGTCGACCATGGCATACCAGAACTGCAGCTCGCGGCCCCTGACGGTGACGGCGAGCCTCACGTTGCCCTCGTTGGGGATCTGCACCGGCTGCTTGAGCAGATCTGGCCGCAGTCCGCCGACGGGGTGCGACGCCTCCGACGCCATTATCAGCAGCTCCCGCTGCCCGTCGCTGTGCGCCGTGACGGTCAGGTAGAAGAAGTTGTAGCGGCAGTAGTACGCAGTCAGGCCGGCAAACATGCGCTCGTCGGAGGGGCTAAAGTCTACAACGGTCTCGGCGTCGTAGGAAAAGTGCGTCTGGCGCCGGGCCAGCAGCGCCTGCTCGAACCACGAGCCTATCGATTCCCGCCCGATCAGAGCCAGCTTGTGGTCCTGGATCTTGATGATACGCTCGGGCTCGGGCGTGCGCAACCACTGGAAGTCCGAGTTCAGCTGCTCCAGCGACCCTTCAAAGGTGTAGCGCTGCTCGGCCCAGTAGTCGGTGTCGTCGCGCTCGCCCGGCAGCTCGACGTAGAGGGACGGAACCGGGCCGTTCTTGACGTACAGCCAGTCGTCGTCGGCCCAATACGCCTCCTGAATGGCGGTCTCGCGACCGAGCACGCAGCGACGCAGTTGGGTCGTCGGCCGGCCCGTCAGGTGAACCAGGAACGTCTTGCCGTCGGGGGTGTCGACAATGTCGCCGTGGCCAGCGCGCTGCAGGGCGGTCAGAGGGTGGTCCTTGGACGTGACGACGTACTTGTCCGGATGGTCCTCGTACGGGCCCCAGACGTCGCGAGACCGGGCCAGGGTGCAGGCGTGGTCGTAACCGGTGCCTCCCTCGGCCGTCAGGAGGTAGTACCAGCCGTTGCGCTTGTACATGTGCGGGGCCTCGGTCAGCTCGAGCGCGGTTCCCTGGTAGATGTTCTTTCTGGGACCGACCAGCTTCCCTGCCTCGGCATCAAACTCTTGTAAAGCGATGCCGGCGAAGAGGAGAGGGCGGCGTCGATGGTCCCACATCATGTTGACGAACCACTTCTTGCCGGTGTCGGGGTCGTGGAAGAGGCTGGGGTCAAAGCCGGACGAGTTGGCATAGACGGGATCGCTCCAAGGGCCCATGACGTCGTCGGCCCAGACGATGTAGTTGTGGGCGTCCTTGAAGCTGCCGTCCTTGCGCTTGACGTCGGTGTAAACGAGCCAGAACCGGTTGCCGTCGTGGGTGAGGCACGGGGCCCAGACGCCGCAGCTGTCCGGGTCACCACGCATGTCGAGCTGCGAAGCCCGGTTCAGTGGCCGCGTCGCAAGCTTCCAGTTGGCTAGATCGGTCGAGTGGTGGATCTGTACTCCAGGGTACCACTCAAAGGTGGACGTGGCGATGTAGTAGTCATTGCCGACGCGTAGGATGGACGGATCGGGGTTGAAGCCGGGGAGAATGGGATTGCGGACTCGAGGCATCTTGCTCGGTCCTGGCAGTTGCTGGACTGGATGTTTTTTTTTTTTTTTTTTTTTTTTTTTTTTTTCTGATCGAGGAACTGATCCAGGCCTGCGAGCAGGATTGGGGTGGGTATACGTTTGTGATTACAGAGCAGACTCGGGGAATCTAGCCCGAACAAACCCCACATGTCGTGTTGGTGCCCGCATCCCCGCTCCGTTCATCCAATTTAGCCGGAAGCGCATACAGGGCCAAGCCTGACGTCCGATGCGATGGGTTCATTGCTGCGAGGGCAAAGATTTGTAGATTTGAAGCGCATCTCTACAGAAAATAGCCGAAACGTGACGAGATGGAGACGCGCCAAGTAATGAATGCCGACAGTTGAAGGATCCTTGACAGCGAATTTATTTTGCATCAAGATCAGCGACAGTTGCTTGCAGACCAGCAGGACTGAGACTTGACGTGAAGCTCGGATTGTCGGCATTAAATGAATGCCATCGTGTCTGTCTCCTCGAGAGTCTAGGAAAATCACATGAACCCAACCCACGTGCGCACGCGCTCGGTTACCCCACCACGCCAACCTGTTCACGTCAAAGAACGCGTCTGGGCACTGAAGCATCACCACCCACCCACATTCTTTGTCTCACCGCTGACGGTCAGCCATTGTTGCCTAATCTTGTCGATCTCGTCTGCGCTTCCTTTTGCTTAGATGTATTTGAGTTCACCTGTCAATTACTTGCCACTTTTCTTCTGTTCATCTCCCATTTCCTACTAATGCATCACAACAATGCCTTCTGGCTTTCCCTTCGCATACGTGTGTAACCTCCTGCAGCGGTGCGAGGACAACGCTAAACAATGCGGCCCGAAGACGAACCATCAATTCATCAAGGAATGGCTCGCAAGTCACAAGAGGCGAATAACCGCTGACCATGTCGATCTTTCCGCCCTCATTTCTACACTTTTGCCCACAAAACGCCCAGATCGAGTCTATTCTATACAGATCAAGAGACTCACCAGCATCGTCGCACGTGCTCATCACCTTGGACGCACTCGCGTCCTGCAACTCGAAGCCTGGCAGCAACCAGGTAGCGGAAAGGACTTTGCAGAGTGTGTACGGGATGTACTCAGCGATACGCCCAACACCTGCACTGCACCACTGATCACCGTCGAAGAAGTCGACGAGATACTCCATTGCATAGCTGCTCGGTCTCGCTTTAGCTCACCAAAAGTACAATCATATCTACCCACTTCCGGTAGGACTGACGAGTGTCATGTTCGGTTGCAGCAGCTTTACAACCGCCTGGAACCCAACCAGGCCAAATGGCTTACTCGCTTGGTCCTCAAAGACTGGTCACCCGTAGATCTGAACCCAACTCACATCCTCAAGGGCCTCGATCCGCTGCTCCCCGTGCTTCTCAAGATTTACGACGATGTACCTACCGCCGTCAGTCGCCTCACGCAGCAACGTGGCGCGCGGGGAGTCACGACGTATGACGACAGCACCGGCACGGCGATTGCAAGTCTGGCAGCTCGCTTCAAGCCGACGCTTGGCGTCAAAGTGGCAAGACAAGACTGGATCAAGGGCCGCAGCATCAAGCATTGCATGCAGATGGGCCGTGGACGCATGAGCGTCGAAAAGAAGATGGACGGCGAATACTGTCAGGTCCACATCGATCTCTCCAAAGGCCCCAACTGCATACAGATATTCTCCAAGAGCGGCAAGGACAGCACAATCGACCGTGTCAACTTGCATCCTGCCATCAGGGCGTCTCTGCAGATCGGGGGGACAAAACCTTGCCGTATCAAAACAGGATGCATTCTTGAAGGAGAGCTTGTAGTGTACAGCGAAAAGGAGGGCACGATTCTTCCGTTTGAGAAGATCAGAAAGCACGTTTCCCGGGCTGGAACCTACTTTCATAGGTCCGACGATGACTCGCAGGCCCATCCCTGGGAGCGACTTATGATTGTCTACTACGACGTGTTGATGATAGATGACGAGTCCCTGCTGGGGGTGCGGCACTCCGACAGGTTCAAGAGACTCGAGCAACTAATCTCCTGCAGTCCTGGCGTGGCTGCTATTGTCCAGCGCCAAGTCATCGACTTTGATCAAAGCAGCCATGCAGCCTCGGATCTACGACGCGTCTTTGCTCAGTGCATCACATCACACGAAGAGGGCCTGGTCCTCAAGGCTGACGACCCTTATTTTGACTTTGGCGACATGCGCAAGATGTACTACTGCTGCGCCATCAAGCTCAAGAAGGAGTACGTCGGCAACTTTGGCGACGTTGGCGACTTTGCCATCGTTGGGGCCAGATACGACCCCGTCAAGGCCAAGGACTACGACATGCCCAACCTCAGATGGACGCATTTTTACGTCGGCTGCTTGACCAACAAAGACAAGGTGCAGCAGATGGAAGAGCATCCACGCTTTGTCGTAGTCAACGTCGTGGAGCTCAACAAGACGCAGATGGAGTATTTTGCAAAATACGTCAGCCCTGACTACGCCTCGATAGAGGATGCTCCAGATTCAGCACCGCTTCTACACTTTGAGCGCGGAATCGACAACGGGAAGCGCCCATCCATCGCCTTTCCTCAGCCGCCTGTTTTTGACCTCCGTTGCTTCTCCTTTACCCGGGACGCCAACGTCGGAAAGCATTACACGATGCGGTTCCCAATGGTCAGCAAAATTCACTGTGATCGCACCTGGCGCGAAGCCGTCACTCTGGATGAGCTGCAGAAGATGGCCAAGAGGGAGTTGGATTCTGCTCAACCCGACGATAGTCAAGAGCTCCAAGAGTGGATCGCTAGGCTGGAGAATGCAGATCCAGGTAGGGCCATAGGTATCAGCCAGGAGTCGGGGATGACACGTCAGACGACATCACAGGAGAGCCTTGGCTCGGATTTGTGTGCATTGGATGCTCTGGCTGCACGGGTCAGTCCTCGACCTGTTCCGACCGGCGACTCTTCCAAGCAGACGCCTGGACGTGCGGCGACGGCTTGCAAGCTTGGCACACCACCCGTCATCGACCTGACTATGTCACCTCCAAAGAAGGCTGTGCTAAAGCGCAGGAGTACGGTACCAGATACCCGCTCCTCCAAGACCCGTCGCCTGGAACAGATCGACTTGAATCTCTGCAGCGATACGGCTGCGACATCTCACAGGGCTGCCGAGGACGTCATCAGCTGTTCCGAGGATGCCAATGTTGAGGCAGATCCAAAAGTGCACGCCGGTGATTCGGTCATCTTGTCGTCGTTTTCAGCTGACGGCGACGCCGGGCTGCCAAGTGCACCGGGCCAAGATGGACAGGGGACCAGCAAGGCCGGGAAATGTAAATATCACGGCAAAGACTGTGCATTCAAGGGCTGGGTGTTCCTCCTATCCCCCTGCGTGGCCGGATTCCCCTGGGTGACAGACGACCTCCTAGGCGGACACGGCGTGCACAAGTTCGAGACGGACGTGGCAGCATGGAATGGATTCCTGGAAGCAGAAGACATGGCCATCGCGGCCGCGCGAGACAGACAAGAACGCCCGAGGCTCACCAAAAAGATGATCATCGTCGACGGGCGGCGCAGGGAGGCTACCCAAGACTTTCTGATGAAGATTGAGATGCGGCGCGAGGAGCGGCGGGAAAGGTACGGCAGGGCGGGCCTTGCCGAGGTCTTTGACTGGCGGGTCCTCGAGGTGGTCATGGACCGGGAGCGGTTGACTGCGAGTGGGAAAGGGGAGCGGAGGGGATCGCGACTGGACAAGGAGAGGTGCGAATACGAGTTTAGGGACAAGATCTGGAGGAAGCATTACGTGGGGCTTGTTTGAATTGCATAGGGACTGGTTTTTGCATTGCGTGGTGGGTGTTTTTATGTTGATGTAGAAGACGAGAATATGGATTATTAAAAGCCTTTACAAGGGTCCGACATTTGATCAAAGCTTGGGACCCTTGTCCACCGAGTTTTTTTTTTTTTTTTTTCTTCCAAGGCCAAAAGGTACATGTCATTCCAGCACATACTGATAAGCATATTTCTTGCTTGAAAATGTTTAGTTTGGCGAGAAATATACAATCCCGCCGAGTAATCTGTTCAAGTACATGAGTTACAAAAGCCCCGGACCCATATATAGCAACGTCGGGCTCGCCGTTGCAGTGTTTATCCCGGCATTGAGACTCTGAATAACGATCACTGTTGAAGTGACACTCAAAATAAAAATTCGGCTTGTGTTCCTACTCAGTTGTGCGCATTGTCCAAGGCATGTTCTAATTATAGAACCCCAAGGGTCCTATGCGCCGGCGACCACACACACTACATGAGACGGTAGGTGTCTACTGTTCTAGCAGAACCTTTGAAGAGTTGTCTGTTTATAAAAAGAAGCAGGTTTTTCTCTGCTTGCGCCGTTTTCATTCGTCGGGGCACCTGTTGTATAATCCAACGTCGACAATCCCGCCTGGGCTTTGCATTTTTTTTTATTTCTTTTTATATAAATACATACATATATATATAAAACAGACCGCAGGCCAAAAAAAGAGGCGCTGCAAAGATGAAATTCCCGTCACTGATCGCCATCTTTGCCGGGCTGGCAGGGGGCGTCGTAGCCGACGGCGGCCACCCACGACGCGGCCTCGAATCTGCAACATGGACAGCGCCGGAAATTGTCGTACCTCACCGCGAGACGCTTGTAGCAGGAGGCGACCACCCGCCGGCGAAAGAGGTGCTGATGCGCACGTCGTCCTGGAACGTGCGGTTGCTTCCAACGCCGTCGTCGCCGGTGGCGTCGGACACGGAGTGGTGCGACGGATTGGACGACAAGGGATTGCCCGAAGCGTCCGACAACAAGGGAGAAGCAGCGCTGCCCGGATCGCCGTCGGGGTTGTCGGCCGAGCCGCCGAACCCCCCGGCCGGCGTCGACCCGCACAAGCTGCAGGTCTGGGTCCGGATCGACACGGAACTGTGGCGCGATGAGGAGCTCGAAAACCCCATGGGCTTGCAGCACAGCGCCCTCAAGGCGCTCACGCAGGGCATGGGCGGCAGGCACGCCGACGTGGTCATCGGGAACAGGGATAAATGGTGGTGGGAATACGGCATGGCGTTCGATGATGGGGACTGGAAAAGTCGGGACAGCGCCGAGGGCCACCCTGTGATAGTCTACGCCATCGATTTGAGCGGGAAATCCACATCGAGGTGGGAGTTCAAGGGCGTGATTGAGAGCCCGAGGATAAAGTGGCCTAATTCTCCCATCTTGACCAAGATAGGTAAGGGCTCTTCTTTTTTTTTTCTCCCCATCACGACGCTGCGTTTGTTTATGCCACTAACACCATTCTTGCCAATGACAGCCGCTTCAGTGGGAGCGGGGACGTATTCCACCAAGGATTGGAACTGCCGTACATGGAGCGATAGGTTTGTAGAGAAGCTTAGACCTTTGATGATGCCGCAGCAGGGGCAATCAAGTAAAAGGCATCCCAAAACCCGCCGCGGGGGCCCACGGGCGCCCGTGGGCTAAAATTTTTCAAAAGCCCACGGCCCGCAGCTTATTTGCACGCCGTGGGGCATGTAGCTTTACATATATTTTAGGTTAATAAATACAAATCCCACAGTAAAAAAAAAAAAAAAAAAAACCACGGGCTCGTGGGCTTTTGGCCCGCGGGCCCTTCAATTAAGCTTTTCGGGCCCCCGTGGGTGGGTTTTGGAATGCCTTAATCAAGTTGACGGTTGCCATTTTCCGCTGTGCAATCACAAAGAGTGGGAGTTGCTGAGTTGTTAAAATCCCTTGAGTAAAACAAGATAGACTATAAAATTTACAAATTCTCTGTTGACAAGGCACCAGCATGACACAAAAGCTATTTTTGCCGAGAATATCAACCCAAGCGATAGACAGAAAGGCATGGGCAAAGAGTGCGCCAATTGTGAGACCGGGCAGTCACAAGACCAGCTGGTTACCACGACGTTGAAAAGACGGTTTCTCCCTATTTCATGTGAATATATATATATATACAAATTAAATCCGTTGCCAGAATCACCATCATGCTGTCCGGCTGGCGATTTCACAGGCTTTTGCCTCGTCTTCGTTTTCTTTGATTTAACGTTGGGCTCCACATCTCCGACCCCCCTAAAGTCCGGCCCCTAAAAATATCTACTCAGCCACGTCAACCCTTTGTTTTATTTTATAAATATCTAGACGAATTTTTCACTTTAGAACTTGCATTTTGAAGATTCTTGCTCCAAACTTTCCAATGAAACAGTACACTGAAAATCAGCTTCTTGCTGCCATTTCTGACATAAGAAATGGCAAATCAGTTCACAAAACCTCGCAAAAATGGGGTATTCCTCGGAGTACCCTTCACGATCGTTTAAAGGGGGCCCAGTCAATTCAACAAGCGAAAAGATTTTGTCAAAGGCTTTCACAGGAGCAGGAGACCTATTTGGCAGATTGGGTACTTGCGCAGGCCGCGTTAGGCCTTCCGCCAACGCATCAAGAACTACGCTATTTTGCGGAACGAATTCTTCAGGCCGCCGGAGAAAGAAAAAGCCTTGGGAAACATTGGGTTAGCCGTTTTATAGCCCGATATCCAATTTTGAAAACCCAAAGGCCCCGGCGAATAGAAAATGCCCGGGTTAATGGGGCTACAACCGAGGTAATTAAATCTTGGTGGTCCTATTTGAAAAATCCCGTTATCGATACTATAAAACCGGCCAACCGTTGGAATATGGACGAAACAGGTATAATGGAAGGCAAAGGATCTAATGGCCTGGTGTTAGGGCGTAATAAAATCCGGCCATTACAGCGAAAAGAGCCTGGAACGCGGGGTTGGACGAGCATAATCGAATGTGTATCAGCTACGGGGGCTGTTATACCTCCCCTCGTTATATTTAAGGGGAAAAACGTACAGCAACAATGGTTTCCAGCTGATTTAAGTCCTTTCGATACCTGGCAATTTCATGCAACAGAAAACGGGTGGACAAATAATGAAACAGGTATCGAATGGTTAAAAAAGGTGTTTATTCCAAATACCCAACCTTTAACTCCTGAAAAGCGTTTATTAGTTCTCGACGGCCACGGATCACACGTCAGCGACGAGTTTATGCTTGTTTGCCTCCAAAATAATATTCAGCTTTTATATTTACCTCCTCATTCGTCGCACGTTCTTCAACCGTTGGATTTATCGGTTTTTGGGCCGTTAAAGGAAGCTTATCGACGTCACCTGGGATTTGTAAACCAGTTTTGCTGTTCAACGGTTGTTGGGAAACGAAACTTTCTACTTTGCTATCGAAAAGCCAGATCAAAAGCATTTATAGCAAAAACCATTCAATCTGGTTGGCGTACGACGGGGTTATGGCCGGTGAACTTGGCAAAACCACTTTTAAACCCGTTTTTATTAGAAAATAGCAACGCCAACGTCGAAAAAGGTAGAAATAACGGCTTCCAAAGGGATAAAACACCGGAAAGCCCAAACCAAAAAATTAACGACCAATCTTTACTTATTTGGAAAACCCCTAAAACGACCCGAGATATTCGACTTCAACTACAGGAAATTTCCCGGTCCGAAAAAAGTAACGCCACTTCACGGCTTTTGTTTGCAAAAGTCCAAAAAAGCTTCGAAACCAAGGATATCTTATTGGCTGAAGCTCAGCAAAAAATCAGTTTGTTAAAAGCAAAATTGGAGGCGGTACGGCCGGTCAAAAGGAAAAGGGTAATTCCGGATCCCAACGAGCTTTTGGTCAGCAAAAAAAACGTTTATGAAGCACAGGAAAATAATAGGGACTGTTTAGAGGATTTGAACGATGGAGAAGAGGTTAGCGAACCGGGAGAGCCTGACAATGATTGTATTATTGTGCGTTGATAGGTTTACATTTAAATCGGTTTATAAAAGGGGTATTTCGTCGTTACATTTTTCAAGGGGGCCGGACTTTAGGGGGGTCGGAGATGTGGAGCCCAACGTTACTCGATTCATGCCAAACAGCATAATATGCGCCTGGGTTGTAGTTTTCAGCCCATGTCTCCATCTCGTTCTGTTGCTACGCGCTTGCTGCATAAACGTAGAGACTGAAAGGGCAATAAGGTGTACCGTGTATGTAACGCACATCATGGCTGTGTGGGTTTGAACGTTCTTGAACCTACTTTTTAGTTGTTTCTTGTCGGGGGTAGTGGTTGACGAGATTTGTAGTAGGGACGGCTGACTGGGAACTTGTGACAAACTCTAGCAACGAGGCTCAAGTAGGGAAGAGGGTTTGAAATAGCTTCGTCGGCTAAAGCCTCGTAAGTAGTCACATTCTTGAGATCACAAAGGATAATCATTCGTATTGATTCTATCCCTAGCAGCAGATTAAAGCACGCTTTATATATATAATTGTTGTGATTTGCTTCATATATAAACTTTATGCTTGTTTATCCAAAGTAATATAGATTTTTATAAATAGTATATTGTAGGACCAGCCGAGAATTCCCTCCCCTGCACTTTTGTATGCGCGGGCCCGGATAGCAACGCTTACGAGGCACACAGTGTTGGAACTTGGAAGATAGTGCCAAGGAGAGCATTTGACTCTTGCGAGTATGATGATTTTATTTTCCGGTCAAGAAAATTGCAAATCCTTTTAGGCAGGGATCCATACGGACAGCCCAGATTTCACAAGTATGTATCCCCAGGTTTGTTGTAAACCACACTAAATCTCATCGGTTGCGGATTGCCGAAAGCAAAGCTCGGCTGTAAACTGGGCACACAGCACGACTGCTTATCGGGCGATGATGCTCGGTTTACGTTACGCCTGGGCTGGACAAGCCGAGATCCATCTTGGCTCTCTAACAGGATGTGTCGCAGTGGGCCGTGTATACAGTTTTCCTCGGGGAATAGAACAATGACGCCATGGAACGCATATCCTTGGCTTCGGGGAGAAAGACATGTGTTTGTGGACCATGCAAGCTCGGAAGTGTCCCCAGAACAGGTCGGTCTGTAGGAATAGTCTTGCGATCCACGGACCCTTGGGCCTTGGTGAATGAGAACAGAGCCCATATCCATATCTCGGATGTCGGCATTGGCAAGATAGCCTTGTGGACTTGGCAAGGACGGGAAGCTGGGCGGAATGGGGTTGGTTGGCCCTGAGCAACGTCAAGGGCTTACAGGGTTGCCTGGCGGCCGAGTCGAATACACAAACAGCAGGATGCCCGGCTGGGACGGCTTGCGTGGCCCCACACACGGCGGACCGGGGTGGAACCCCCGAATACGTCGACTGTCGACTGGACAGACGGTCTCCTCGACAGTGCCTGCCGAGCAAGCTGGCCCGCTTTTGCGGTTGTCCAGGCCCCACCCGAGTCCCGGATTGCACGTACAGCACCTGTCCAAAGATTAACGCAACGATCCCCGACTCCCAACAAAAGTTGCCATTTTCAAAAACAAAAACTATGACTTTTCCAAGTTGGGAAATACACATTGGGTAAAATATTAAAATCACAATATTAGATTTTGGAAAACAAAAGGCATTCCCTGTAACCCGCTATAATAGACTTTTTTTTCGGTTTTTATTCGTTGATATTCATGTCCGTAATTGCAATTTTAATTAAAGTTTTACACTATTACCATATACAATATAAAACCTTTCAAATTTTATCCATCCACGATTTTTTATCTGTCGACATTTTGGATTTACTTTGACATTCATGCTTGAAAATTTTAGAGTTTCGGCGCCATCTTGGGATCGTTGCGTTCGTTTTTCGAACAGGGGCTGTACCGGACCACTGGGTCAAAATAACTAGGCGCGTAAAGACTGGCCCGCTTCCTCGGGTGGACGAACCATGGCTCACAAGGTGTCATATAAGCTTGGCTGTGTCATAGAAGAACAACAATGGACATTGTGATGTTCACTTTTCTGGGCCGGTTTGCCTCAGTTTTGCTGGGCATCCCTATAAAGGACGCAGGAGCCATGCCATTCTGCCGTGGTTCCCCCCCTGTATAATTATAATCTAGGCTTGAACAATCACTTGACTGCATCTCAGCTGTTCCGTCAGTTGTAACACCCGTTTCTCATACTATTCTCGAAAACGGCCGTTCAAGATGGGACTTCTCCAAAGCATCACGGTGGCCCAGAGCCTTGTCGGCATGGCCATGGCCGCCGCTGTGCACGCTGGTGGGGCCGGGACGAAGGGATACGCGCCCTCGACCAATCTCAAGCTCCCATACGACCTCGGAGACGCGTCGGCCATGGTCAGCGTGGCCATGAAGAGGCCCTCGGTGGTGCTGGACGACCTGCCCTCGCTCGCCGACGTGAGATGCGCCGACGGCAGCGTCGTCATGACCTTTGACGACGCCGACGGACTCCAAGCCGTCAAGCACAGCTGGCCCAGCTCGGGCGACTTTTTGGTAGTCATGAGCGAGAGCGCCGGCACCTGCAGCGGCGACAAGGAGCGCGGCTTCTTCCTGCTCGGCGAGCTCAGGCACGACGAGGAGAAGCTCACCGTCACGGCCGCGGCAGAGAAGCGGCGGCCCAGGGACGAGATCCAGGACGCCATCATCGACTTCAGCCGCAGGACAAAGACCATCAAGCGAAGCCCAGAGGACGCGCCCACGACCGTCACGGAGCCGACCGCCGACGAGAGCCGGTCGGAGCCGCTGCCGGTGGCCAGCGAGACCTTCGACGTGGACCTGTCAAACACCACGCTCGCCGACAGGCAGGGCCTGTACCTGCACGCCGAGCGCGCCCTGTTCACCAGCACGCTGCAGCTGGACGGCCATTTGCACTACAACCTAGAAGAGCTGGAGCTCGACGAGTTCACCATGCGGGTCGAGGTCGACTACGATCTGGACCTCAACGTCACGGCCAACATCGACGGCCGTCTCGGGCTGGACGTCATTGGCTACAGTCCACTGTCGGCGTCCATCTCCGCCGTCACCATCCCGGGGATCATCGACATCGGCCCCATCGCCAGCTTCTCCATCGGGGTCGAGCTGGCGGCCCAAGGCCCCGTCAACACCACGGCCGGATACCGCTCGACCGTCGAGGGCGCCGTCGCCACCTTGAACCTGCTGGACGAGGACGGCAGCACGGCCTCGGGCTGGTCGCCGGAGACGTCGGGATCGGCCAACGTCTCGACGCAGGTGGCGCTGCAGATCAACCCGTTCGCCGAGCTGTCGGTGGGGTTCGGCGTCGACGTGTTCGAGGGCACGCTAGAGCTGACCGCCGGCATCTCGGCGCGCCCGACGCTGGTCAACGCCTTCGTGATCGGGTCCGACTTTTCGCTCGGCGGCGAGACCGGCGTCGAGCTGACCGGGCCCGCGTGCCCCGGCGCCGACGAGGTCGGGGGTTGCTGCCACAACGCCGCCTGGTACGAGAGCCGCTTCTGGTTCGAGGTGAACGCGGACCTCACGCAGTTTTACCGCGTGCCGCTGTACAAGCTTGATCTGCCCATCTACGTCGGCGAGTGCTGGGCGTTTGGGGACGCGGACAATGCGACGGCGCCCGTGCAGCAGAAGCCAAAGTGCAACAAGAAGAAGAGGTAGTCTTCTTTGGCCGCAAGCGACGGTTCAGGGAAAATAAGAAAACATGGAAGAGAAAACTACTTTTTTGTAATCTAGTCTAGGGACCATAAAAGGAACTCTTCCCAAGAAGAGGGTTTTTGTCTCGTATAAATTGTAGTGACTTTTTTT